>NC_071257.1:32218680-32246180 GCF_023375685.1 Ictalurus furcatus | reverse complement strand
CTTTTGATTTTATGATGGCTGGCACCTTCAGTCCTGTAGTGTGGCTTCTCCTACTCCGTACGAGTCCTCTCACATGTGTCCGCTTTTCACGTCTTGACTGTCATACAGTCCGACATTAATGACAACTGAGATCCTACAGAGTGACGTGGCTTACAGCGGGGATGGTGTTCGTACTGTCTGACGAGCAACAGTCGCAAAGGACTATTAAAAATCGCACCTTGTGCACCCGGCTTAAAGGACACGTTTACATGGACAGCAGTTATCTAATCATGGACCTTATTCTGATTAAGACAACATTCTGATGAAGGTGTTTACATGAGTCGCTTTTAGAATATTCCTTTCACGTTCAGGTTTTACGTGTTCTAGAACATAGAGCGATTAACAGCACACGTCATTACGTCCCCGCGCCACGCCGTCCGACGTTCCCCTCCAGAATTTCACGTATCGACATACAGTTCATCTTCGTTATGGAACCGTGTACAGTTTTGTGTGTTTTTATTTTTAATTTTACGAACGCTTCAAGTGCGGTTAATTATTTGTCGTGCTGTACGTGCAAATAGACGACTGCTTGAAGCCGTGGGCTGTGTCCCAAACCGCGTACTTACCTACTATTGTATATAGTATCTGAAATACATGTATTTCTCCTACTATATAGTAGGCAAGTACGCGGTTCGGGACGCAGCCGTGCTCTCCTGTTTACCATTAAACGGTTGAGCGCTGCCGTGTGTGTACGTGTCCAGTCGCAAAATGCGACGTTAATAGTGTGATTAAGGTGCGTACATGTCTGTAACGCACGTCGATAATGCGACTAAAACAGGAATACTCCACACGTCTTAATTCCATTTGTGTTTACTTCGAGGATGACTTTAATCGGATTAAGGTCATCAGTAATCTCTGTTTACATGCTAGTTTCTTAATCAGAGTATCGTCTTAATCGGGTTCATATCGGATTATTGTCCGTGTAAACGTCCTGATTGAGATTGAGACCCCTCTCTTTCTCAACTCCTAAAAATAGATGCCACATTACCCGTCTCCACATCTACAGTCATTTTCAAAGCTAAAACTTCAGGCTTGGAGGTCTATGTACCGAAGAGAGGCTCTCTGACCTGCTGCTCGTCTCAATCGAGCGTGACCGTCCAGTTAACCGTGAGGAAGTCATTCAAAGATTTAAAAACACGCCAGGCAGACGAGTACGGCTATACACAGGTGATTTAACTAATAAATAACGACGTGTTTAAACACTGTAAAAGAAAATGGGTGTGGTCACGTACATTAAAGTAATAATTCTTCTTTTCTTTTTAAAGTGCCTTTTTTTAAGTGCCGACATTTCCAAATAAATAACGGCTGAATTCGCACCTAACCCTAACCCTAACCCTCTTCTTATGACAGTATGTTATTATTTAACGCCAAAAGCAACCATTCTCTTGCTTTTTTTAAATGACATTAAAAAAAATATTTCAATAAATGACCGAACGCTGCGTTGCGCCGTCTTGTCTACGGTTGCGTAGCGATTTTTACGTTCTCGGATACGGCGGCGTATCAGCTTGCTTCCGGTCGGCGTAGCCGTTCCGTTCGCAGCTGCTGCTCAAAGTCCACGTTAAGAGCCCGGGGAGGGGGGTGTAAACTTTTGAACAGGATGATCGGTGTAAATCGTTTGTATTTTCGTAGAGATCTAGTTTGTTTAATTTATTTTTTCATTTAGTACTGCCCTTCAAAAGCTACACGAGATATTTATATGTTTTCCCAGAAGATCAAATAATCCAAAAGAAGAGAAACAGAAAACTTACAGTACAATTTTAAAGATTAAGTACAAAATAAATAATTAAACAATAGATGCACGACAAATTGTGTGTGTTAACAGTCTGGACTGCTGGATTTTCTTATAATCGCGCTCACTTTAGTCTTCTCCTTGTCAAACCGGACGCGTTTAAATCTCCCGACTCAAACACGGCTGCTGGTTCATATTTGTCTTCACCAGTCTGGACTCTTCGGTCGTCTCGTGAGACAGAACTGATTGTGAGAGTTCCCCAATTAACAGGATCCCCTCCCTCCTGCTGAGCTCCGTTAGTCACTCGAGACAGCGTGAGACCCAACTGTGTGTGTGTGTGAGAGAGAGAGAGAGAGAGAGAGAGAGAGAGAGAGTGATTCCCGCCATTTTCTCGAGCGTGCGCTAATAAGGCAGCACCGACCGCCAGGCGCACTAATTAACATAGCTGATGGCCATGGCACCACCCAGCCTGGACACTTCATTACCACCGAACACTCCTCATCTTCCTCCCCTCCATCCCCGAACCCGCCCTCTCACCCTTCGCTCTACCGGTTCTCTCTCTAACAGTACTCCGTCCCAGCATGCACTGGGAGTGCCAGGAAATGGCTGCCAAAAGGGTGCCAATTAGTCTGGCTTTTGGGCTTCGCTGCCTTGAGCGTTACTCCAGCATGAGTCGCCGTTCTTCCCTCTTCAGCCTGGGTATGTGTCGGTTTGTAGTTCTTATTGTGTCCAGCAACAATTTGGTACTGTCATGAAATGGAATAATAATAATAATAATAATAAAAAAAATAAATAAAAAGTGACATGTTGGGATCCTTGTGAGATAGATAGGTGTGGATCTGAGCCGATACACAAAGTTTCGGTATCCGTACCGGAAAAGAAAGTGTTCTCGAGCCACCGGTAGCTTGTTATACGTCCTGTCGCTAGCGTTGGGCGGATACCGCACTAACCTGGCGTTAACAGTGAAACTATGGCAACTGGATGTAAACGAAAGACAGGAAAGCCGACTAGCGATCAGCACGGAACGATTTGAGCAAGCTAGTTCGGAACACGTGTACACATGAAAGCAGTAAAGGTTGTAGTGTAAACAACCTCCACAGCCGTGAACTGCACATTGTGCTACAGGCTTGTGAATGAGACGTGCACTGCAGAGCGTACACACACACACACACACACACACACACACGCGCGTACGCACACACACACTCGTCTGTTTGCGCTGGAGTTAAAGCAGTTGGACCCTCGCTTCTCCTGCAAGCCAGTGTGAGAGCGGAATATTGATGGCTGCGCCCTAGTTTAATCGACTAATGGCCTCTGCGCCTGCTTTTCACTCGGCTGAAGCAGCCTGCCCTCTGTTCTCCACCTCCCTCCACCCCCACCCCGTGCCCTCTCCCTGACCTCGGGTCAGCCGGCCGATTTTTATGGCCTGCTGAGTGCAGAATAGCCGCAGTATGTCAGTAGACAGCCTCAGATAAATCACGTGGCCCAGGAAGGAAAACCAGCAGCGTTTCAACCACCTCCTCTCCAGTTCTCATCCTTTACACTCAAAAAGTCAGCGATTTCACTCCATAGCCGTTTCTGAACCCGAGGCTCACCGTTATCCAGTTATAGGTGCGATTAGGTCTCCACCAGTTAAGTAGGTGGATTCGACATTCGAATGAGGCTGAGCCCTCATGATTTACAGTGTGCACTTGTGTTCATGAAGCTCCACCCTCATGATCTACAGTGTGCACTTGTGTTCATGAAGCTCCGCCCCCATGATCTACAGTGTGCACTTGTGTTCATGAAGCTCCGCCCCATGATCTACAGTGTGAACTTGTGTTCATGCAGCTCCGCCCCCATGATCTACAGTGTGAACTTGTGTTCATGGAGCTCCGCCCACATGAGCTACAGTGTGCACTTGTGTTCATGAAACTCCGCCCTCATGATCTACAGTGTGCACTTGTGTTCATGAAGCTCTGCCCCAGGATCTACAGTGTGCACTTGTGTTCATGAAGCTCCGCCCCAGGATCTACAGTGTGCACTTGTGTTCATGAAGCTCCGCCCCCAGGATCTACAGTGTGCACTTGTGTTCATGAAGCTCCGCCCCCAGGATCTACAGTGTGCACTTGTGTTCATGAAGCTCCGCCCCCAGGATCTACAGTGTGCACTTGTGTTTATGAAGCTCCGCCCCCAGGATCTACAGTGTGCACTTGTGTTTATGCAGCTCCGCCCCCAGGATCTACAGTGTACCCTTGTGTTTATGCAGCTCCGCCCCCAGGATCTACAGTGTACCCTTGTGTTCATGAAGCTCCGCCCCAGGATCTACAGTGTGCACTTGTGTTTATGAAGCTCCGCCCCCAGGATCTACAGTGTACCCTTTTGTTCATGAAGCACCGCCCCCATGATCTACAGTGTGCCTTTGTGAGGAGAATAATGTCTCAGCTTTGGATATCCAAAAATCTGCCAGTGGCTTCTCTGTGCATTCTGTGAATTCATTCAAAAGTAAAGTTTTCCCACGACCTCCCCCCTTGCTACCGCTTTGCGACCCCCATCTTAAGAACCGCCACTGTAGGCTGATTGTCATTTCCAGATTGTCTGTAGTGTGTGCACATGTGTGCAGTTGTGCCCTGCGATGTGTTGGCACTGGATCTAGGGTGTCCCCTGCCTTGTGCTCCTGGCACAGGCTCCCTGCGAAACCCTGTGTAGGATAAATGCAATGGAAAATGAATGGATGGATGGAATATGTCTGGACACTGATTAATCTAACGTAAATATTATTATATACTGTATAATTCCTTCTTTTTTTAAAATTTTTTTATAAAGGTAAGAAACTCTGACCATCCCGAATGTCCATGTAGAAATGTAGAATTTTGTGGGGGTGTTTATTCCAAGTCGGAGGCCAGAAATTGCGAGTCGATCGGCTTTGGAGGAAGCACGCGATGTCCATCAATCTTCCCGGTCAGTAGCTGTTGTGTGACAGGGTGGAGCTGGATGGTGGGTGGGAATTCGCCAAGACCAAATTAGGAAGAAAACGGGGGGGGGGATAATCCCCCATAAAGTGCGGATTTTTACATATAGAAAAACAAGGGACTATATATGTTGGGAGGCGGGGCCTAATGTAGTACTAGATAATTATAGCAATATGCTCGGGGTGATTGCATGAATTAAAATGTAAACATTTGATTAATATGCAACAATTTTACGATATTTTTAAATGTACACTTATCTACATCTCTATACAATTAAATCGTCCTGCCTGACTGATCGGATACGTTTGGTGTAGCAGGAACATGGGACATGTGCTTATTGTGTGTACAGTTGTGTGTACAGTTGTACTACGACTGGTCTGAGAGGAGAAATTGGGAAGTAGGCGTACTAGCCGATGTGCCTCGAGAGCAGAAATTCACACCGCAGCGTCCCGCTACACCGAATGGTGCGATTTGTAGACTTGATGCGATTTTAGCAGGGTTTTATTTATTTTTTTTTGTCGTGACTCAGGAGGTCACGGGTTCAATTCTGGCCGACGGCTACCAGCGCCGTACCCCTGAGCGAGGCGCTTAACCCCGAGTCGCTCCAGGAGGACCGTTCCTGCAGTTGTGTAACGCCGTGGCTTTGGGCGAGAGAGTCTGACGAGCCGAGTGTAAACAGGAGGCGAGCGACGGTGAGCTCGAGGTCACGGCGAGTGCAGAAGCAGCAGTCAGCTGGAGGGTAACGAGCCACTTGGAGAAACGGATCTGAGCTGTGGGGACGTGTCAGGATGCGGAGATTCGCCCTGACTGCTGCTAAACGGCTTGGACATCTGCACCGACTGCCAGCTCACTGCCTTTCGCGTAGCTGGGGGTCAGAAATCAGTGTGAAAGTGACAGTAGGCATATTAGTGTTACTTTATTTTGTGTGTTTTTCCCGTACAGTGGGACGTCGTATAAAATAGTTGTGTGTCGCTGTGTCTCTTGTTGCTGAGATTCAGGCACTAGTGTAGGAAATGCAGTGCGACCTGTCGCTCTGCCGTTAGTGAGATTGGGGAGAGAGACAAAAGGGCAGGGGCAGACAGCGTGAGAAACAGACCGCATAGGAGTGAGGGAGATGGGTAGAGAGGGAGAGAGAGAGAGAGCACATGACAGAAAGGGATAGATAAAGAGTGTTTAGAGAGATGGAGGGGGAGGTAGAGATAGAAAAGGTGGGGGGGCAAGTAAGTGAGCATGAAGGAGAGGGGGGGAGAGAGAGGATTAGACTGAACGAGAGAAGTAGAGAGAGGGAGAGAGGCATAGAGAGAGCATGAGACAATGAAGGAGAGAGAGAGCATGAAGGAAAATAAGAGAGTGATGTAGAGAGAGAGAGAGCATGCCTCAAGGAGAGGTAGAGGGTGCAAGACGGAGGGAGAGAGGTAGAGAGAGAAAGAGACAGTGAGCATGAATGAGAAGAAGACTGAAGTAGTGAGAATGAAAGAGAGAAGGCCAGAAAAGGAGAGAGAAAATGAGGGAGATGAAGAGAGAGTGCATGAAGGAGAGAGTGGGAGAGAATGAAGGAGAGGTAGAGAGAAGGACAGGGATGGACTGAGAGAGCATGAGACAGACAGAGACAGGAAGGTAGAGAGAGAGACAGGTAGGTAATGAGACAGATAGAGAGAGAGTTAGGTAGAGAGAGACAAATAGGCATAGAAAAGCAGGTAGGTAGGGGGAGACGGGTAGGTGGAGAGAGACCGATGAAGAGAGAGACGGGTAGGTGGAGAGAGACGGGTAGGTGGAGAGAGACCGATGAAGAGAGAGACGGGTAGGCGGAGAGAGACGGGTAGGTGTAGAGAGAGACAATTAGGTGGAGAGAGACAGTTGGGTGGACAGAGAGAGACATGTAGGTGTAGAGGGAAACGGGTAGAGAGACATGTAGGTGTAGAGGGAAACGGGTAGAGAGACAGATAGTTAGAGAGACAGGTAGGTGTAGAGGGAAACGGGTAGGTAGGGGGTTGTTTGGGATAAATCCATGCAGAAGTGGAGCTGGAGGCGTGACCTTGGGAAATGTCACACTGCCGAGAGAGCGAGAGAGAGAGGGGGAGAGAGGGAGAGACACTGAGTAGAGGGGTGTAGTACTGCCCGGCTTAACTTACCATAGCAGCACATTTGGGCTCTGTGTGTGTGTATTGTGTGTGTGTGTGTGTGTGTGTGTGTGTGTGTGTGTGTGTGTGTGTATTTCTGCCTCTGAGACCTTGGGTCAGCAATCTAGCCATTTCTCTCTAACCACATTAGGGCCATTAGCGGCCGTCCTCTCCACTGTCACATGGAAGCGGGTCACGCGTGGTGAACCCAAGCAACGCTCAGGTGATCTTCAGCTCCACGCCGCTCGTCAACAACACAACACACACACACACGTTTGCACACTGATGATCCCTCTCAAACACACACTCGCCCTCTTCTGCTCCTGGTATCTTAATGACGAGCGTTGTGAGCCTCAGTGTTTGTACACACACCCACTGTTGTAAACCCTTGCGTCTTGTATTAGCAGTGGAATGTTGCACTGGAGAGCGATAAGTGTGTGTGTGTGTGTGTGTGTGTGTGTGTGTGTTCACTCAATAAAGCTGCTTTTTGTATGCTATCTATCACATACGAGCAAATACGCCATGTTTAAACACTTCTATTAAAAAAGCCTTTTTTCTCAATTTTTGGGCAGATGGTTTATTTAATGCGCTCATTCTGATATGTTATAGTTACTATAGTAACCGCTCCTTCACAGGGATTTGCACGGGAGATGCTCCACATAGGAGGGGACATTTATTTAACATTGTATGGAAGGAGTCTCCAGTGTCAGATCTTTGTTACAGTCAGTCAGGACCGTTCCAGTCTGCAGAGATCATGACACCAGTCATGACGACGGCAGGAAGTTTTAAAGAGAACCGGAGAACTCGGCGTGTTTAACGTGGCTGTCCAGATGCATGTAAGATACACAAGCACGTACGTGAGCAGTGCCGCACGTGTAGGAGCTGTGAGCGTGCACGTACACGTGGCGAAAGTGCAGAAAGGATGGAGATAGACATGAAAGAAAGGAGAAATTATCGTCCGGCGTACAAACCTAAAGAACTTTATCGTTCTGAGGCATGTAGGTCACGAGGTCAAGGCAGCCATCCTCACACACCCCTCCCTCCTCCAGTCAGCGGTGCCGGCCAGATGCGCGTCGACTGTAATGATCCTGGCGGGTCGCCGGGGGCGACGTTGCCTGGCAACGACTTTGCCGTTTTCCCTGTAAATAGAGAAGAACTCGCAGGGCTTATGTCGAGGTCGGAGAGGTGAGGGAAGCCACAATACGGAGGACACGGCGCTCAAATGAATCTTGCTTTTTCTTTTTGTACAGATCATATTCCGGTGTCAGAGGTGCACTGACCTTTTGTGCTGCCACAGCTTTTTATTATCTGTCTGCCCCTGCGGAGGTGGTGCCATTTAAATCGGTTAACGTAACCGTACACGCCGAGGAGGGGGGGAGGGGGGGGGTGGTTTAAAAATAAATAAATAAAAAAGGATGGACTTCGGCGATACGTTTTGACGTGTTTCACATACAGGGCTCTGGCTCTGTTGTGTTTGCTTGACATGTTCTCGACAAGGCTTTGTTAATATGTATCAGGAATATTCACTTTCTTTTGTTCGCCCTTGTCTGGCACGCTGTAATGTTTTGCTTATGAATATTGATACATGAAGTGTATATTAATGACCCTTGGTGACCTTAACCCTATCCTTATTGGCTCCCTGGTGGTATCTGCAGCCTCATGAATATGAATGCGGTTCTGTAACCTCCATTACCCTAATCTTTGCTGTCTAGCCTCCCCGAAGAGCCCGTCGCCATGGTAACCCCTTCACTAGGCTCCTTTAGACCCTGTGAAGAAAAAAAAAAATGGTTAAAAAGGGAGAGAGAGAGAGAGAGAAAAGAAGCAGAGAACCGAGTCGTTCTGGCGTTGTGAATTGCGCATTGATGAAGAGTTTTTGGTGTCTCTCCCCCCCACCTCTCCCCCCCCACCTCTTTTTTTTTTGGGTGCACGCTCAGACCAAGCACGATGTCCTCGACGAGAGAGTGCGACCTGGAAAAGGTCAAATGGCTGATTTGAGGGAAAATCTCTCTCTCTCTCTCTCTCTCTATTTTTTTTTTTTTTAAATCCATGATGGAGATTAAAGACATTTAATGGGAAGAAGATAACATGATTGCAGCTCTTTAAGTAAAATAAAAATCATTTGATTAAGATGAAGAGCTCCTTGTGCTATTATATTTTATTCAGTATGGGGTGTACATACTTCATTTCTGCAGCGTGTGTAATATCAGTGTTCTGCTGTCTTGCAGATGCAGAGCCAGCTGAGGACGGGGCACTAGCGGGCAGCTCGGTGGTGGAGGACGGCTGGTTTGGGAACAACTCCGACAGTCCTTCCACGTCATCCTACGGCGATGTGCAGGACGACCTGCGGGTGTCTCCGGAGGACGGGGCACGGCCGGACCGCGCCACCTTGGCCGGGAGCCCGCCGGGCTGCGCTACGCCTGCTCAGCGGGTGTCGCTGGAGCTGCTGGGGCTTGACGCGCGCACCTTGTCCACGCAGGACATGTCCCTGGTGTCCTCTGTGTCGCTGTCATCCATGGTGTCATCGTTGTATGGCGACTCGGGTCACGGCCTCTCCAAACCGCTTAGCAGCAACCTGCGCAGACTCCTGGAGTCCGGCTCGGTGAAGCTGGAATCAGGAGAGCTGATTGGGCGAGGTCTGGGCAGAGGGGCGGAGTCTCCGCCTGCAGGCCTGGCGCTGTCTCCGTCCTCTCATCACGCCCACCAGCTGAGCGCCCTTGCACGCAGACTTGCCAACAGCGGTAACAACGGCGTTAGCTCCGCCTCCACCTCGCCCGCCTCGGTGCCTGTGGTGAAGCAAGAGCCTGGAGACCCGTTCGGACCGACCGAGCCCGCCAGCTCGGGCAGCACTAGCTTCGTTTGGGTCGGAATGGCGGAAAAATGGCCGCCGGCCGGAAGCCTGTCTCCCGACTCGGCCATTCAGAAACTGAAAGCAGCAGCCAACGCTGTTCTCCAAGACAAGAACTCCACCTCCTCCTCCTCCTCCTCGTCTTCCTCTTCAGTCACCTCCTCCTCTTCTTCGTCCTCCTCCTCCTCCTCGGTCCCGCCACTCGGAGGGCGCTCGGATGACTCCGTGCGGTTCGACTCCTTCGCGTCGCCCTTCAGCTCGCAGTCTGCCAGCTCCACGCTCGCCGCGCTCTCCAAGAAAGTGTCCGAGCGAAGCCAGCAGCATCAGCAGCCCTCGGCCGCCCCCTTTCTCTCTCTCGTCTCCATGACCTCATCAGCAGCGCTGCTTAAAGAAGTGGCGGCTCGGGCCGCCGGCAACATGCTGGCCGATAAAAAAGAGCTGCAGTTGGCGACGGCCAACACCGAGGACTCTAAAACGCAGTTAGACAGGAACCACAAGGCCCCGACGCCCAATCAGAGCATGGAGCTTCTGCTACCCGCTGCCCCCAAGGGACGTGCCAAGCCCAGCAGCCAAGCAGGTAACAGCTTGTCCTCACTGTGGCAGATGCATGTAAACAATTCCTTTAATGCGCCGTAATGACGGCTGACAGCAGGCGATTTGGCTAAAGACGGCCTTGTTTGCATAAAATCACCTGTATGTGAATAGCTGAAGGTATTCGAACACCTTGACCTGTTTCAAGCAGACTGAAAAGGCTGCTCATCTTTTACACAAAGTATTAAAGAGCTCATAAAGTGCCAGACTTTATTCATGTATTCAGATGCATTAATGGGAAGTAAATATAAAACTGTAAACTGACCTAATTTACAGTTTCAGCTTTCGTCATTTGGAAATTCTCACTCCGTGTGAAAAGAACGTCTCACGGCTGTCGAATTCTCGATTCTGATTGGTTCAGAACGCGTTGACGTTACCGTTTCTATAGTAAAGCACTGGAAATGTACGGAGTACAAGAACATAGTTGTTATTTAACAATGGGGGAAAAAAATCCGTTTTCTTTTAGGAGACGTTTACGGAAGGAGTCTCCAGTGTCAGCGATTTTGTACCAGTGCAAGCGAGTTGTTCCTTTAATTATTTCTGGTTTCTGTGCAACATGTGACACTGTTTATCTCATCTTTCTTTAAAAATTTTTTTTACTATAACGTTTAATTATGTTCAAGAGATGGAGAAGAGAGCCTGGTGAGCGAACGACTGTTTATTGCTGCTTTTACTGTGAGAACTGATTTGTTTCACAACTGGAAATGTAACTGGAAATGGATAAAAAGCATGTTGCATTTTTTTAATCAATAAAAACGATTAATCGTTGGCACATAGCTGGAAGAAAAGACTTCAGGGCATGCTGTTATTGGATAATTATCAGCGGTACCAGTAACTCTGCTTCATCACTGAATCATTTCATATGACAGAACACCACCAAGTGTTTTATTCCTGATTTAGAAGTTAAATAAATGGTAGGGTTTTTTTTTTTTTTATGTGGAACGGCAGCTTTTTTTTAAAAAAAATTTATGTGGAACACCAGCTTTTTTTTTTCCTTTTTTTTTTTTTTAAATGTGGAACACCAGCTTGTTTTTTTCTTTCTTTTTTTTTTTTTTTTTAAAAATGTGGAACACCAGCTTTTTTTTTTTTTTTTTAAATGTGGAACTACAGCTTATTTGTTTATTTATTTATTTATTTATTTTAAAATGTGGAACGCCGGCTTTTTTATGTGGAATGGCAGCTTTTTTTTTTTTTTTTTTTTTTTTTTTTAATGTGGAACACCAGTTTTTTTTTTTTTTTTTTTTTTTAACTTTTTTATTTAATTTTTTTTAACGTGGAACACCAGTTTTTTTTTTTTTTTTTTTAACTTTTTTATTTAATTTTTTTTAACGTGGAACACCAGTTTTTTTGTTTTTTGTTTTTTTTAACTTTTTTTTTTTTTTAATGTGGAACACCAGTTTTTTTTTTTTTATTTTTTTTTAACTTTTTTATTTAATTTTTTTTAACGTGGAACACCAGTTTTTTTTTTTTTTTTTAACTTTTTTATTTAATTTTTTTTAACGTGGAACACCAGTTTTTTTGTTTTTTGTTTTTTTTTTACTTTTTTTTTTTTTTTTAATGTGGAACACCAGTTTTTTTTTACTTTTTTTTTTTTTTTTTTTTTTTTTTTTTTTTAAATGTGGAACACCAGCTTTTTTTTGGGGATGGCACTTTTGTTTCCTCATTTGGATAAAAGCGAGTGCTAAATGAATAAATGTAAACGTAGGCAAACCTACATATATCGTGTTGGTGAAAAAATCTTGAAGTACTTCAAGCTTGTGCAGTATTTTGGCCATACGTACAACCCCAATTCCAAAAAAGTTGGGAAATGTAAATGAATGTAAATAAAAACAGAATGCAGTGATTTGCAAATCTCATAAACCCATATGTTATTCAAATAGAACACAGTGTCAAATGTTTAAACTGAGGAAAAAAAGGTCATTTTGAATTTCATGGCCACAACACAAATTCAAAAAACTTAGGACGGGGCAATAAAGGGTTGGAAAAGTAAGTGTTACTGATAAGAAACAGCTGGAGGAACATTTTGCAACTAATTAGGTTCATTGGCAACAGGTCAGTAAATATGGGATTGAATCTGGATAGAAGCAGATGTTGCTCTAAAATATGTATATACCTTTCAGCATTGATGGTGCCTTTCCAGATGTGCAAGCTGCCCATTCAATAGGCACTAATGCACCCCCATACCATCAGAGATTCAGACTTTTGAACTGAGCGCTGATAAAAAGCCGGATGGTCCCTCTCCTCTCTAGTCCTCTTTAGTTTAGAGGATGCCGCGTCTGACCACAGAACAGTTTTCCACTTTACCTTGGTCCATTTTAAATGAGCTTTGGCCTAGAGAAGACAGTGACATTTCTGGATCATGTTCACATACGGCTTCTTCTTCGCGTGATAGAGCTTTAACCAGCGTTTGTGGATGGCGCGGCAAACTGTGTTCACAGACAATGAGTTCTGGAGGTGTTTCTGAGCCCATGCAGTGATTTCCACTACAGAATCAGGCCTGTTTTTAATGCAGTGCGGCCTGAGGGACGAAGATCACTGGCATGTGATACTGATTTTCACCCTTGTCCCTTGCTCACAGAGATTTCTCCAGATTCTCTGAAACTTTTGATGATATTTATATACTGTAGATGATGAGATCTTCATAGTCTTCACAGTTTTACGTTGAGGAACATTTATTCTGAAATTGTCCCACAAATTGTAGACGCCGTTTTTCTCAGATTGGTGAACCTCTCTCCCATCTTTACTTCCGAAAGACTCCGCCTCTCTAAGATACTCTTTCTATACCCGATCATCTTACTGACCTGCTGCCACCAGCTGTTTCTTTTTACTAACACTTACATTTCCAGCCTTCTGTTGCCCCCGTCCCAACTTTTTTGAGACGTGTTGCTGCCATCAAATAAAAAACGAGCTTATTTTTCCCTTAAAATGGTACTTTTCCTCAGTTTAAACATTCGACGTGTTTTCTATGTTCTACTGTGAATAACATATGGGTTTATGAGATTTCTGCTTTTATTTACATTTTACACAGCGTCCCAACATTTCTGGAATCAGGGTTGTATTTCCCACCGTTAGATCGATCTTTTCGGCCAGGAATTACACTTGAATTCACGACAGGCTCCTTCCTTCCTCCCTTCAACTAACCAGTAAGCCACAGGAGAGTGGAAACAAGGAGCTTTCTTAGTTTATCTCTAGAAAATAACACTGCAGCAGAAGAACGATGAGAATTCAGACAGTAAGGACGATCATCCTGCGATAGAAAAGTCCAGGAAGAGGAAAAGCGACATACAGCGGTGCTTGAAAGTTTGTGAACCCTTTAGAGTTTTCTACATTTCTGCGTAAACATGACCCGATTGTCATCCCCTAATTCCACCTTCAAATTTAAACTGCTAATCCTAGAGGTTCACATACTTTTGCCCCTCACAGAAATGTAATATTGGACCATTTTCCTCAGTAAACAAATGACCACGTCTGATATTTCTGTCTCATTTGTTTAATTGGGTTCTCTTTGTCTACTTTTAGATCTTTTGTGCAGAGGTATCGAAAATTCGTAAGGGTTCACAAACTTTCAAGCACCACTGTATATTATGTTTCTCTGATCGAGCGACATTTATATGATGACTTGTTGTTGTTGTTGTTGTTTTGCAAGAAATGACGTCATTACTTCAAGCGTTTTTATCGAAGCGAGTCGATTTGGACTGCGTACGTTTTTTTTTTGAGCGCTTTCCCTATGGCATGCTCTCATTTTAGCGCTCCAGACGTGACCTAGTGAGATCTCCCTCGCATAATTACACATAACCGTAACCGGACCTGAGGCTGTGGACGTGCCATGAGGGAATAGTGTGTGTAAACTGAGGGGGACGTGGCGCGCTCACGTTGTGTATATGTATATTATAAGGAATAAAAACACTTCGAGGCACGCCGTTTGACGGAAATATTCGACGACGTGACGAGGCACGAAGTCGATTATTTTCCAATAACGGCACGTCCCGAGGTGTTTTAATCGTCCCGTACCATGGGACGTCTGCCGACGATTACCGTTGTTGATTTAGTAAAGAACAATGTCCTCATTTGAACTGTGTATAGTTGCGTTGAATGTCTACGTTAAAGCCGTTGTAAAGAGTTCCCTCACCAGCCTCTCTGTTCCACCCCCCACCCCACCTCTTTCTCGAAGTTAATACGGGAAGAAAAACCGCAGCTTTTGATGTTACGGAAAGGCGCAGACGTTTACGACGTGCCGACACTGGAGACTCCTTCCGTAAATCTGACTTAAACATCTGCTTGTTGAAATCTCTGGCATATCGCCAGTTTTACTGGGGGGGGGGGGGGGGGTTCTTCGTTTGAGAGATATTTGTGGAAATATTAGCTCGCTGAGGTTTTGTCCGATCACCACTACGTTCTCTCTTTCTCGGATGTGTCTACCGCCAAACAGAGGCTGCGTGTGTGTGTGTGTGCGCAAGCTAACCAAGTCCGGCTCAGCAGATTCTCCAGGAATGTAGGTCAGGCTCTTCAGATGCGACGCAGCCATCCGAGTTTCCGCTCAGCAGAAGGCCGCCAGAGAGCGTCGAACCTTCAGACTCGCTCTTCCATCAAACCACCGTACCGGCAGTGTTTACGGACATTTTTCGGAAAGCTTCGTCGGGAAATGTACAAGTAGATGAACGCGAGTTGTAAAGATCTGTAGCTCTTGAAATGATAGTTACTCATCCATTCAGCCATTTTCCATACCGCTTATCCTACACAGGGTCGCGGGGAGACCGGAGCCTATCCCACGACACGGGGGACGCCCTGGCCGGGACGCCAAGACGTTGCAGGACACACTCGCACACGCGTTCACACACTTCCGACCATTTGGAAATGCCAAACAATCGTCAGCGCATGTCTTCGCACTGGGGAGGAAACTGGAGTACTTGGAGGAAACCCCTGAAGCACGGGGAGAACATGCAAATTCCGCACACACACACAACCACACACGCGGGGCAGAAATCGAACCCCCAACCCTGGAGGTGCTACGTGAGGCAAACGTGCTAACCTCCATCGACGTTGCGTAGGTCTCTCCAATATCAACCAGCAACAATTAGCCGATATTGAAGACTTTTCCTTTTTTTTTCTTTTTCTTTTCTTTTTTTTTTTCCTCACGAGCACGGAAGACCTTCAGTTTCCACGGCGATCTCGTCGCAGCACGAGGTCGGGCCACAGATGGCGGTTTATCGTCGCAAATAGGCATCCTCGAAGTTTTACACTCCGGGTCAATGAACGGCTGAGCGCGGCAATTTCGCCAAACACTGATTACCAGATGTTTTCCGAGCCACGCGACTGGAATACTTATGAAGCCGCCTCTAATGCAATCCTGCCAGCTTCTAATAAGACCAATCGAGCCCTAATGTGCACCGGATACAGAGCCAACAACAATAATCATCTCGCCGTGAGACTCGGATCGCACCAATCGGCGCCGCAGACGCCTCTGAGAATCGAGGCGAGCAGCAAAAAAGCGCAAGGACAATTTAACACCACACCCTTTATTTCCAGCAGTCGCTCATATCGCCGATAACGATTAACAGCGAAGCCGAACGACCTCGTACTCTCGACAACATCGGCAGCCGTTTCCCCCTCATTTCCCCCTCGTTTCCCCCTCGTTTCCCCCTGACTGACCGAGATACCATCTCACATAGCAGTTTTACTGCCGTAGCGCGAGGTAGCAGTGTCACACTCGTAAAGATTATGGTCAGATAGGTAATATTTCTTCTTTCTCCCCCTCCCCCCCCCACACGCAGGTTCACCGGAGGACAGCGGGAAGCCCTTCCAGTGCCCCGTGTGCGGCCTGGTCATCAAACGCAAGAGCTACTGGAAGAGACACATGGTGATTCACACGGGTTTGAAAAGCCACCAGTGTCCTCTGTGTCCCTTCCGCTGCGCTCGCAAAGACAATCTCAAGTCGCACATGAAGGTGAGATTAGTGTCTGGTCGCCAGTGACGTGAATTATTATTATTATTATTATTATTATTATTATTATTATTATTACTCAGACAAAAAATAAATACTGTAGGATTTTGGGCTGCCATATTACTTCTTTTTTTTTTTTTTCCCCTACTATTTATTTATGATTTGTTATTCATTTATCATGTTTTACATTTTAATAGAACGTATTTTAATATTGATTAAATTAATTACATTTTTTTTTTGGTATTTATTTTATTATTTTTCAAAGTTTATTCTGAGTAATACTGCATCAGTGCACAGGAAGTCATGCACAGAATTTAATTAATTTTTTTTCAATTCAGCATTTCCGTATTACCAAACCTTTCTAGTGCAAAAATAAATAAAATAAATCGAAGCTGTATAATTTATTTATTTATTCATTCATTTCAGTATTAACATTGAATTGAATTCTGTTATTATTTTATTTGATTGAAAGGCATCAACATTGCCAGACATTTCTGTTGAAATCTATCGTTTATTACGATATGATTTATATATTTTTTTTAACGTATTTATTTGTCGTTGATATTTAAGTATATTTGAAGTCATATTGAATATTGCCCCGATGCACAAACTGTCATAATTTGAACTTTAGTGGGGCTTTTTTTTTATTTTATTTATTTATTTGTTTATCTTTTATTTACAGTGCACTGTGTTTTAAAATGAAAACACATCAACATTCAAAAAACAAGCAAACGTTTCAGATGAATAAAAATAAATTCTGTTGTGTATTTCTGTCAGTTTACTTTGAAAGTTTGTGCATTTATGTGTTTAATTCCCTGGGATTTATTATGAGAATTTACTTCAATATTAATAACCCTTTTTAAAAAACAAAATAATAAATTATTATTTATTTACCTTTTTAAGTTTATTTCTGACAGCTTTTAAAAAATTGCATCTATATTCGAGTGTACTTTTATTTACTGTGAGAATGTCCTTTCTAATGTTTCCTCAAAGCGAATGTTAGGAGTAGAGCAGCAGTATACAGCACATTTAAACAAAGCGAATTTCAAAAAAACAAAAAAAACAAAACAAAAAAAAGCGAACTCCTGTTAGCTTTAAGAGATTGAAATACATTTTCGAGTTAGCAGGATGTGTGTAGGCTTTATAATTCATAATAAAAACATTATAAGACGTGTCTGAATGGTAGTAGTGAATGAATTCATCATTTCAGGTGCACCAGCACCAGGACCGGGGCGAGACGTTCCAGTGTGAGTTGTGTCCCTTCACCTCATCGCGCCACTTCAGCTTGAAGCTGCACATGCGCTGCCACCAGCACTTCCCCCGGTCCGAGCTGAAGGTCAAAGACGAGCCGTGCACCGACGCCGAGGAGGCCGAGGTGGAGCGGGCGTCAGGGACGGGCACCTCGCCGTCTCCCGGGCTGTGCCAGGCCCCGGGCGAACCCTCTTCCAATCACGCACACATCAAAGAGGAGCCTCAGGACGTCGCTCTGACGCCGCCCTTCCCGCCGGTCAGAGAGCGACCGGGCAGCAGCAGCAGCTCGTTGGATCTGCCCAGGATCAGCGCCAGTCCACCCGGTCCAGGCACGGGCACCCCGGCCGCCTCGCTCTTCAGCCCCGACATCAGCACCAAGACGGCCACCGACCTCCTCATGAAGCTCTCCGGTGAGTTTCTGAGTTCGTCTGAAAACGATCACAATACCTGGATTTACCGAGACTTACTTCAGTACTATTTTTAGTGATTCTGGTGCGTTCTGGGTTAACGTTGTGTTTCCATTGCTTCTGTGAGAAGTTCGAGCTTGTGTCGCGCAGGTGTCGTTGTTATTGCTAGCGCAGTTACAATGCAGGAGATAGAAAAAAACAAAATCGGGAAGATCTCGGACATCTCAAACATCAGGTTTTGCTGCTAGCTCCAAAAAAAACAAAACAAACAAAAGACCTTCTTTTCTCACTCATGTACCAGTGACGCTAAACATCAAATTAATGAGAAATAGAAATGTAGAATTAGTGCTGCAAGCGCTGGACTCAAATTCCCAGAATGCAGTGCAGCTGTTATAGGAGTTACAGCGGAGACTAGCGAGCTACAAGATGGCGAGCACGACGGCGTTGATGTTCGAGTGTGCAGATGAGGAGGTGAGAGAGCTAGACCGACAAACTACTAAAGCGCCGCCGCATCAGTCTTCGGGTAGAGATGAAGTAAGGGCGAAATCCCACTGGATCACTACCAGTAGGTTGAACTGCATTCTGGGTAATGCAGGAAACCGTCAATCAAAGTGAAAAGACACTTTAACACTAAGTACTTTTAACACACCTAATTCAAGCGCACATTCGAATCGAGACCACGAGTCCTCCTTTGTTTCCTCGTCTCGTTCCTTTAATTCTCCCTGCGTCCAGCTCACCCGAACCCGAAGTCCTTCACGAGGTTACGAGGCTTGTTAAAGCTCTAAAATGCCTCGTGTCGAGACAATTAAAGGAGCAGAGCTGGGACAGAGTAGTGTACATCACCATTTTAAGCCCATTAAAGGCTTGTTAAAGTGTGTTCGTGCAGGACCATGCGCTATCCCATGCAGCCTCGGGCTTCTCCAGGTGCAGCTTCGAGAAGCAAAGAGACTAATCATTAGATAGAGATAAGAGATGTTGATGTAGCACTGCAGCCTGCGTCCAGCGTCGCACACGCTTTACCCTGCCGTCTCTAAAGCCTCTTAAAGAGCCGGCACTTTGACAGTTATTCACTTCAACAAGCCCAAAGTTTAGAGCTGTTTGAGTCCGTCGCAGCGCGTGTGTCGGGTTATTGCGAGTCAACAGCAAGATTGATGCGAGACACTCGTCCAGGGTTCAGCCGCAAGGTCAGAGACCGGGCCGCCGCTCACCCGCTTAACGCACAGTAATTAGATTGAGATCTTGGCGTGGGGGGGAGAGGGAAAAAAAAAAACAGAAAAACATTCAATTAATTAAAAATCCATGCATAATTCATAATTAAGAAGGAATCCGTAATTGGGAGTGATTAGAGGCCCTCAGCTCCAGAGTGTGACCTCCTGGATGGCTGCGTCGTGTGTGTGTGTGTGTGTGTGTGTGTGTGTGTGTGTGTGTGTGTGTGTGTGGCCACATTTAATAAACAGATACATAATATCTCAGAACAAATATACTGAAAAGGAGAATGTTCAGTGAATTCTAATAAAATATATAGCCACAAGCAGTGAACTGCGGGGTCCAAGCATTTATTTTATTTATTTATTTATTTATTTTATTTATTTTTTTGCAAACCAGGTAATGTGTAAAGACAAAGTGAAATGAAATGTGACGGTAAAAAGATAAATAAATAAATAGTGTGACAGTAGCTCATTGAGAATGGTCTGCTGAAAGCTGATTGGCTGTAACACAGAACACCGAATTTCACCTCGATCCGAATTACAGTTTGTAAGAAACAACTATTTTAACGTAACCCCGCCCCTTACGAATGACCACGCCCATACTCGGCGCAGGACTTGTTCTCGAGCGTGTGTTTCGAGTTTGCGAATCCGTTCAGTCAGTCGTGAGTCACAGCTGTCTGAGGGATCGATTGGCGTGCGTTGGCCGTATTGTTTAACGTTCAGCATATTTTTTAATAATTATGTAGATCAGCCAAAAATCCAAGGACTCGTTGTCAAAATTGGGTTTCAGACATTATGCAAATAAGCGTGACATTTGAGTGGGCGTTATCGACGCACATAAACAGGCACGTATCTTATTCGATTCGGATCGATTCGACGTCAAATTGTTTGTTTTAATAGCAATGATGGGCCGAATGAAGTCAAGGATGCCAATATTTTAATCCACACTGTGCGAGTCACAAATTGTGAACATGTGTAGTAAATAGGAAGCCATTTTGAGCCGAACTGTGGTATTGAATGCTAAAACTGGCCTTTTTGAAAGGAGAACGATAGGAGCGGTAATGGGAGACGATTCTGACGTCCAATCGACGGTCCGTAATTATGGTTTAGCTCCGCCCATACGTCCTTGTTTGACGTGGTACCTCGATGAGATCCAAACGACAAAAAATGTCAGCTCGTGGTTCATGTATCGTGTCATTCTGGTGGAAAAGCCATGCTGGATGTTCGGCAAAAATAGATAGTCGTTTTTTTTTGTTGTGTTTTTTTTTATTTTTTATATTTATATATGAAGATGTATTACAGGAAAACAAATAAATAAAAGCCGATACACACGTCAGCGTATCGGCATGCGAGTGGCTGGAAATGTAATCTCGCTTTACTGCCACATAAATATTTCTGAACACCGTTCGGATGCGCGCCGTGGAGACGGAACAATATTTGCGTACCGCTCCGAGCACCCTGGAGCACGCAGGAGAATACGAACAGCTCTCTCCTGATGTCGCCGCTGTCACACTCCCGCAAGAGCGACTCGACAGAGAGAGAAAACAGCGGAGAGGAGGAGACGGAGAGGGAGAGGAATGAAGCCGGTGACAGCAGGGTAGTGTTTTTAGATCCCCGGGCAAAACACGCTCGCTCGCTCACTCGCTCAGTCACTCACTCACTGAACTCTCTCTGACCTCTGACATAATTGGGCTGTCATTTTGTTTGGGGGGGGGAGGGGCTGCCGCAGATCTTTTCAGCCCGTTAGCCCAATCGGCTTTGATTTGCCACGCACACTGACACAAGCATCAGACGTCCAGTAGTGATCCCCGTCCTCGTTCAGAGATAAAAGCCTGCGAAGTGCTTTGAAATGCAGACCACTGCATGAGCACGCCAGGTTTCGTGCTGCAGAGGTGGGTGTGGCTTCTGTCACAGGCAATCAGCTGCTGTGTGTGTGTGTGAGAGAGAGAGAATGATACTGTCTCCCATTTTTAAGTTTGAATATGATGGTCACGTTGCACAGAGGTCGATTTGGGGGCGTGGCACTAAAAAAGAAACCGGTTTAGCTTTCCCAGAGCGATGGGAAGTCCAGCTCTTTTCAACGAGTCACCAATATGAGTCTCTTTCAGCTCTTATATTCTGATCAGTCTTCTGATGCCATTTTAATATCAATTGAATCAGATATCTTTCACGTCTTTCACGTCTTTGTCTGTTCGAAGATCACATAAGCGTCGTCTTCGGCCACGTGCAGCCCTGAAACGTACTCGCGAATGGGGAAAAACCCATCCTCATCGGTCAAAATATCTTGCACAAACATCCAATGAGCCAATTAGGTGCCAAAAGAGTCGACTCCTGTGAGCGAACCGAGCCAAATCATCTCACTCGCTGAAAAGAGCCGGAATTCCCGGCTCTACCGTTTTGTAGCTCGCTGGTTTTACCGTGACCCTGATATAGACCGTGTCCGTGACCCGAGGTGGCTCACGCCGTAACGACTCGCAACAAGCAGTGGCACGTCTTCTGTGTACTTACTGCATGAATGAATCTTTTTTTGTGAGGTTTGTTTTCCAAACTTGGTTTATATCATTCTTGTATTTTCCATTATGTGAGTTCCACTGCACGTTTGTGCACATGACACCGAAGAGCTTTGATGTACATAAATACGACAAAAGAAAATAATATATATGTCAGAAAATTCACTCGAAACTCACCGCGCTAGCGATTCGCCAGTCGTGTCGTATGAGTAGAATCGACCAGAGGTTCGACTCGGCTGCTGCGATTCGTTTGTGGCTGTTAAGAATGGACATTTATGACGCAAATATCAGGACAATACTTGAATACACAAAATATATCATGATATACAGGTTTACTAAAATACTTTCAGTAAGAAAGTATTCTTGCTGTTGTGTTCAATGGGACTTTTATTTAATGTCTATGAAAATATATTATTTGACACTGATTACGTTTACATGGACAGCAGTAATCTAATTATTGACCTTATTCTGAATAAGACAGTATGCTGATTAAGGTGTTTACGTGAGTGTTTAGAATATTCCTTTCATGTTCAGGTTTTACGTGTTATAGAACATAGATGGATTAACAGCACACGTCATTACGTCACCGCGCCACGCCGTCCGACGTTCCCTCCAGAATTTCACGTATCGACATACAGTTGGTCTTCGTTATGGAACCGTGTACAGTTTTGGGTGTTTCATTGTTAATTTTACAAAAGCTTCAAGTGCAGTTAATTATTTGTCGTGCTGTACGTGCAAATAGACGACTGCTTGAAGCCGTGGGCTGCGTCCCAAACCGCGTACTTACCGTCTATATAGTAGCTGAGATGCATGTATTTCACCTACTATATAGTAGGTAAGTACGTGGTTTCGGACGCAGCCGTGCTCTCTTGTTTGCCGTCAAACGGTTGAGCACCCTCCGTGTGTGTACGTGTCCTGTCGCAAAATGCGGTGAAAACTCTCACACGACGTTAATAGTGTGATTAAGGTGTGTACATGTCTGTAATACACCTCAATAATGCGACTAAAACAGGAATACTCCACACGTCTTAATTCCATTTGTGTTTACTTCGAGTATGACATTAATCGGATTAAGGTCATCAGTAATCTCTGTTTACATGCTAGTTTCTTAATCAGAGTATCGTCTTAATCGGGTTCATATCGGATTATTGTTGTCCATGTAAACGTCCTGATTGGGAAAGGAAAAACATTCTATACAAAAATCTATTTAACATTTAATGTTAACATTTATTGAGCTGCTTCTAATGAGAAGCAATCTAATCATTTTTTTTGGGATATTCAACCGTCAAGCCCGGGCTGTGAGGTAAGCTAAAATGCTATTGGCTATGTAAAAAAGGGGGAGGAGCCACTCAGTATGTCCCGCCCTGACTTCCTGTTTCAGTGGATATTACGCCAGCATAAATAAATAACGCTTTATTTTTGACTTTCGATTCCAACCAGAGCACATCACAGCTGTTTGGTGCATGTGACTTTTATCTTTAGAACGTTTACAGAGACATGATTAACGCTTTAGCAGTGTGATTTCCACCAAAGCTGATGAGTTCATGAGGAAATGGACTCGCCCTGAAGCCCATTCCGAACCCGCAGTTATAATATAGCACTACAAGCGACGCACTAATCGCGTTACATTAGACGTTGCCGTGTTAACGTCCGTTATTTCACCTTTTGCATTAAACTTTTAAATGGAGATTACAAAAACCAGCGGACAGACTCAAGACAGTCTTCCGTCCCTGTCTAGGTATTTGCTCTGCTCCTTTCTATTTATCTTTCGCCGCTTCTTTCATGTGATCTGCACCAGGCACCACGGCTTTTCTCATTTTTTCCCCAATACGCACCACGCCGAGTCTGTGCCTCTGCACGCTGGGTCCAGAGCCGTGCAGCCACCGAGATTAAAATATCTCCATAGGCAGTCATGGATTAGCGTTACCTATTCATTTCACTTCTCGACACGCCGGCTAGAGAAAGGAGCGGAGGACGAGGAGAGAAGGCTGACGTGTCGGCATCGAGATTCAAATCTAAATTCAAAAAGCAGTGGATTAAAGCGTCTGTTCACGTCCGCGTTTTCTTCCGCGCCGAGACCGAGAAAGCAGCATCCACTGTGACGTGCGCTCGCCGTCCAGGAACACCCGTACACCTGCTCACGTATGCCGTCATCCCATCGGCCAATCACCAAAGTCACAGAGATCACACTTCATTTCGATGTTTGATGTGAACAGCACTGCGCTGCTGGCACATGATTGGCTGATTAGATAGCTGCATCATTGAGTGTACAGGTGTTCCTATTAAACTGGACAGTGAGTGTATAAAGCACTGGTTAGTTCTCGTTATGCTCATTAGATTAAATAATCAATTATAACAACTAGGGTTGTTAAAACTAATGGTAGTTCGGTACGAAATCGGTACTAAAAAGAAAAAAGTTGTACCAGGTACCAGATTTTCATAAGTACCGGTAGTACCGGGTCAACCCGGAACTGACGCACTGCTTGATAGCTGGTGATTCGGGAACTTTTCATGGGACATTGGCGCCAAAGCAGCAGCAGCTCCGCCGGTCACCATGGCTACGTCCAAAACCACAAACTCACCTACTATATAGTAGGCGGAATACGTGTATCTCTCTGACGCTCGTTTTCTGCTTTCGGTGCCGTTACCGCTAAGTGTGTAAAAGCCACGCCCCTAAAATCTATATTTATTCAAGCAGCTCAAGCAGGTGAGTTTAAAACGATGGTAGCGGTTGCATTATGAATGTTGTAGAATAGTTTAATTGGAGTGTATTATTGCAAGAAAACACCCTCGTTTTTGCTTACGTAATGGTTAGCATCCGCGCGTTTAACGCTAATACGGTCAAGAGTCCTTATTAACCATTTAATGCTTTTATAAAACTCTTATTGGGGGAAAAATAAATGGGAGATCATGATGGGGTTTACTAATTCTACACCCCAGAGGCTTTTTTGATGAGCGATATATATCTCTGGAATTTCTGCGTTAGAAAATAACAGCTGTGTGGCTAGCACCGTCTTTAATATTAGTCAGTCAGAAACGCATTTCCACTCTTGTCTGGGTAACTCGCGTAGCTTTAATAATGAAATACTTCTTTAACACTCATGTATAATACTTAAGTAGACAGAATGGCATCTTTAAAAATACATTTTATACTGATATTTAACTTTATTAATAAATTAGCGTGTTGTTCAATTAGCATGTTTTGCTTTGGTACCGACTACTGAAATTTTGGTACCGTGACAACCCTGCTAACAACACTCGGAACCTGATGTCCTAACGTCTATATGTACAAAATACCAGATATTATCATTATATACAGAAGTGTAGTCACTAAATACGCCATATTTATCAGTCTGTTTGTTTTTTTTTTGTGCCATTGTTCATTGCTCTTTTTTTTTTCTTTGTCCCCCCCCCCTCCCCTTTACACCTTTGTCTTGGTGACCATCAGGCTTTATTGTAACTGCCAGCTCCTGTACCTGTGTGTACCGAATCACACGGCCGTGTCTGGCCCCCGAAGCAAGCACGCTGACATTAGCAGCCGAGAGCACACCGCTGTTACAGGGGTGCAGGGCTAATGAAGTGAAGTGATAGTGGCCAGTCAGGACAGTGGCAGAGGTGAGGAGGACCTGACAAGCATCTGCCAGAGAGATGGATGAGGGAAAAGAGAGAGAGAGAGAGAGAGGGGGGGGGGGGTCAGCTGACAGCCACGATGAGAACGGCTGCAGTAGCCAGAGCACAGAGCGTTGATGTTACTGTAATCAGGTAGCACACAGAGAAAAGCGTATAGCAGTTTTATACCTGTGTAGCCGTTTTATTCTTTATTCTCTAATAATAAGGCTCGATATTGACTTGTCGTAGCCTGGATCAAAAAGATTTGTAGCTTTCGAATGAAGCCGAATCTTTTTCTTCCTCAGCATCCAAGACTCTGGCAGGAGGCGTGGCCTAATGTTTAATCGTCGTGTTGCGCGTCCGAAATTATTCGGATGAACTAGTTTCAGTTGTAGATTTTATTTACATTTTTTTTCCCCACTGACTGACTCTGTAGTGTCGAAATGTTCCGGAGGGGGTTCTCAGGGGACGGCACAGTGGGTTTGCCTCGCATGTCCAGGGTTGGGGGTTGGACTCCCGAGTCCGCCCTGTGCGTGCAGAGCTTGCGTGTACTCCCCGGGGGTTTCCTCCAGGTACTCCGGCTTCCTCCCACAATCCAAAGACATGCGCCGATTGGCCTTTCCAAATGATTGTTCCCTGTGATGGGTTGGTACCCCGTCCAGGGTGTCCCCCGTCTTGTTCCCCGTGTTCCCTGGGATAGGCTGCAGGTTCCCCTGACCCTGTGTCGGATAAGCGGTACGGAAAATGGACGTCTCGGACAAATGAAAATCCAGACTGTTAAAAACGGGGACTGAAATCTAGCTTTCTAGAAATCTCTTTTAAACATGTTGCTGCAGTTGCCATGGTGATAAGAGGTTCTTTTGTACGATTTTATAATGATTTTATGAAACTATTTGTACAAATGTTTATCGCTGAGCCGAATCAGGTGCGGCGGTTCGGTTTAATAGTTTGCCCGATGCTAACCCGGAGTCCCCAAGTTTCCCTCGCTCGTCCGCTACATTAGTCTCATAATTCCACGACAAACTCTCGACAGCAGATCGGCCGATCGAGCGCGTTTCGGGGGAGAGGAACACATCACGTATCGCTTTAAACATCATTTTGGAAAGGAAATGTTTCCGTGTGGTGGAATTTTAAAGCAGAGAGAGAATCTGTGGGGGGAGGGAGGGGGGGGACTTTAATGAAATTCAAATCGAAGAATCGGACCCGTCTCATTTCACACGGCTTTACGATATGCATTTTGGAGATCTGTGGGCTTTAGGGGCTTAAAGGGGAAAAAAGGGATAAGAAAACACAAACTGGCTGACGGATCAAACTGATAAATTATTCAGCGCTCACTGGAACATGAATTTGAATGGATATTCCGCCCTATTTTTAGCCACAATCCGAAAGGTCACCGGAATGGTGTGACTTTGTCACTGCACCCGCGTCTCCAACTTGTACTTTTACGTGTGCTTTCGAGAGGAAGAGTTCATGTGTGTGTGTGTGTGTGTGTGTGTTTGGGGGGATGTTTGTGTAATGCCCTGTCCCTGTCTGATAGGACACACGACCCAACACGCTCTTAATTAGAGGACGCCCTTACAGGTGCTGACCCGGCCTCGCTCTGTCCACCCGCTGAAGCCTGACTGGTGACATTTCCAGCCGGTGCCCGAGTCGCGCCCCCCTCCGGTGCCCCCCATACAGACCACTCACTTCTGTGCATGAAGGTCACACACCCTGCCAGCCACGTCACGTCAGCTGGCCTGGATCTCGGTCCAACATTTTACACTCATGCCGTCGTTAATCAGAGCCATCAGTTCACCCGAATGACCGCCCGGCGCAGATTGATGACACACACGTCTGCGCTGTTATGGAGTATGTATTTATAAGGTTTGGGGCAAGAGGACATCAGATAGCTGCTGGGAGGCGAGTGTTAACCATGTCAGGAGTGAGGGATCACATCACCGCTCACCTGGGAGAGGAACAAGAGCGAAGCTTTAAAGATGGAGAAAGCAAAGAGACACTCGGGTCTCTGTATCTGTCGGTCTCCGTGAAGGAGGTGTGGCCTCTGTATCTATTGGTCTCCGTGAAGGAGGTGTGGCCTCTGTATCTATCGGTCTCCGTGAAGGAGGTGTGGCCTCTGTATCTATTGGTCTCCGTGAAGGATGTGTGCCTCAGTATCTATCGGTCTCCGTGAAGGAGGTGTGGCCTCTGTATCTGTCGGTCTCCGTGAAGGAGGTGTGGCCTCTGTATCTATCGGTCTCCGTGAAGGATGTGTGCCTCAGTATCTATCGGTCTCCGTGAAGGAGGTGTGGCCTCTGTA
>NC_071257.1:32116180-32213680 GCF_023375685.1 Ictalurus furcatus | reverse complement strand
AGAACGAGTGGAAATCTCTGCAAAATTCTGGCTCGTCCTCCGTTCTTTCATCCGCCCTCTTTCTGTAACTCTGTCTCTCTCTCTCTCTTTTTTTTTTTTTTTTCCTTCCCCCAACCACCACCACCACCACCACCACCATCATCCCAAACGCCTTTCTTTCACTCCTTCAGTTCACTCCTGCATTTTAGGCAGAAACTCGAGGGTCAATTCCTTTTCATGTTGTGCAGTCGATATCCTTTTCATGCCCAGCAGTGCTGCGCCAAAACAAACCTATCGATTGCTCTTTTGGGGCCACGGGCCCAATCTTTATCTGAACTTTAGAAGACGGGGGCGACTGTAGTTCAACACCGAGAGAGGTCTTCTGGCTCGCTCCTTCATCTGTCACCATCTTCAGAGACACCAGATTTCTGTGGCAATGTATAAATCTCTTCAAATATCTTTTCCGACGCCGCTGTCAGGGAGCGTCAGGAACGCCCCCGAGCCAGTATTGGGTTAGACGCAGAAACGTCAGTTTGTCGCGTTCGGATTGAAATTCTTCGGATACCGGACGTCCGATCGGTCCACTCGGTACTCGGACTTCACGGTGTATAATTGTAGAAGAGTAACGATTTTACACCTACTATCCGGTGGCGTCCAGAAGAGACACCGCTGTAGAAAGCAAATAGTTTTGAGCTTAACCAGATCTCCAGTTTTCCTGCAGCACCTTCAGTACACTGCGTATTGAAGTCTTATATAACCGCCATTTTGTTTTTCATCACACACACACCAAGCCCAGAACACCACTGGTCGCCAAAAGAGAAGGCTCAGACCGTAAGCGATGCAATGAGACGCTCCAAAAGAGAAATCCGACATTTTTCAACGAGAGCTGGTGATTTATAGGAACAGGATGCCAGGCGAGTGTTGATGATAAAACGTGGACAAAATTTAAGGCCGCTTTCAGACTTTTTCCAGAGCTCCAATCCAACACAAGACTCGTTTTATATCTCAGTAACCATAACAACTATTTTTTTTTTTTTTTTTTTCTCGTCAGAATCACAAAATATAATGGGATGAATCGGACCGATCGCATGCGACACCGAGAGCTCCCACGTCACGTGCGGATCATGCGACTGTTCAGTCGAAGGAAAACCCAAGTCCGGGAGGGGGAGAAAAAAAAACCTACGCGGAAACACGGTTAAATTTTATGCAAATGAGATGCAAAGCGATGTGGCGACTACCAATGGAAGTGAGAGACACGAGTATGGTTCCTTTTCGCACCTGTTGTGAAGCGTTATCCGGGTTTGTCGGTTCCAGATGATCACTTCCGAACCAGTCCGTGAAACTCGTCACGCCGCTACAGGCGTTTGACACGGGCGTTCTATTTGGGTAAAAAACCCCAAATGTATTTTGTATTTATTCTGCTAGCATGATTTGGCTCCTTAAAAGGGACGCGCCATTGCAAATCAATCAATCCGAAGTTCTTCTGACTGATCACTTTTATCCTATTACGCAACATTTTCTATCCTGATGGGTGTGGTCTGTTCCAGGATAACCCCGCCCCTATCCACAGGGCACAGGAGGTTTAGCGAGTGAGAATGAGAATGATGTAAATCGTATGCTGTGGCCTTCACACTGATCACATCTGGAGATTCTGGAGCGGCGCCATCATCGAAACATCATCGGAGAGAAATTCCTGCTGGTAAAAACGGTCCTCGTGACGCCAGTCCGGCTCCGGAGACGCCCCGATATGTTTCTCGTCCATCGTGACAGAGTAGGAAACGTCCCACGAGCGTTCCGCGACATCATTTCTCTTCTCATCTGCGTAACGTTAAACCTCGCTCTGTTTATCCCCCCGCCCCGCCCCTCGTTTCCTTGCCGGCATTTGCTCCGCCTCCTGTCCCGTCACTGTTTTCTTTCAGCGAGGCCGAGTGTGCGGTTGTGTTACTGTTCAGGCGGTGGAGTCGGATAAGGTTGCAGACGGTTATGTCGTCCCGTCATGCTCTCTAGGGTTGAAGGTCAGAGCGTAGATCTCAGACACTCGTCTCTCCTGCCAGTCTGGTGTGGGTTTAATCTGAACTGACATGCACATGACACGCCTGCCTCCAGTCTCCCCAAACCTTTAACTACATTTTAGACGTGAAGGCTTTTTCTTTCCTAGGACCTAAACGTTTTAAAGGTGACGCGATTAGGCGTCGTTCCACTTCCACCCAGACTTCACCGCGGGAAACATTTTCGCACCAGATCGGAGTCCTGTATTTTAGAAACAACCGGCACCTTTTTTTCCTAAAATGATGGTCAGGGGGAAACTCTTCACCCGCTCTGTTCCTGGAGATCTACCGTCCTGAAGACTTTCGCTTCCGACCATAATCGTGCCCACCTGACCACCTGACTTAAGAGGTTCTCGATCGACTTACACAGGTGTGTTCGATTTCGGTCGGAGACGAAACCCGCAAGAAGGTCGATCTCAAGGACGAGGGTTGGTGACCACTGACGGACAAACTGGACGTGTTGATGCCCCATGTTCATGTGGGGTTTCCTCAGGGTTCTCCAGTTTCCTCCTACCTCCTAAAATATGCTGGTAGGAGGAGCAGCCGTGACGATTTCGCCTAAATGTGAATGCGTGTGTGTGTGTGTGTGTGTGTGTGTGTATCTGTCGTGTGTACGGTGACGTATTGACGTCGTATTCATGGCGTCTCGTACACAAGAATAAAGCGCTTTCTAAAGACCAACAAAAAGTCGGATAGACGTTTCTAGCTTTCTTTCGTATCCGTCTCATCCAGCACATTTATTCTTGGCGTGTTAACGGGTGTAGTTTTAAATTTTTGTTATATTCTAAAGGTTTATTGATCGACCGCAACAACCGCCCCTAGACTTCTATTATCATCGTGATTGGCGTAAACATGTTCTCTCTTTTTTTTTTTTCCCCCCTCCCCTTTCGTTTTTTTTTTTTTCCTCAGAGCTGGAAACATGTTGAAGTTCTTATCTCTGGCGATCGCGCGCGCACACACACACACACACACACACACACTGTAGATGTGTGAGATAGAGATGAAGTTGAAAAACACACCGGAGTATCTCTTTAACACAGATTACACACACACGCATTATCCCTGATTATCAGGATAGCTTTGTGATATTCGTACAGCATTAGAAGCCGGCGAAAAATAATTATCATGAATTTGCTTTAAATCGTTTCGAAATTACACTCATCAAAACGCCTACACGATCGTCCTATCGTGAGTCACGGTCAATAAAGCGTCCCGGATAAATAGCCCGATTTTCTTTTTTTCTTTTCTTTTCTTTTTTTTTTTTTTTTCCTGCCTGAGCGGCGTCATGAAATTAGTTTTTTTTTTTTTTTTTTTTGGGTCGACATGGACGAGTTATAATATACTAGCTGAGAGAGAGAGAGAAGAGAAGCTGAGAGAGTGAGAAGCAGAGAGAGAGAGAGAAGCAGAGAGAGAGTGAGAAGCTGAGAGAGAAGCAGAGAGAGTGAGTGAGAAGCAGTGAGAGAGAGAGAGAGAAGCAGAGAGAGACAGTGAGGGGAGAGAGAAGCAGAGAGAGAGAAAGAAGCAGAGAGAGAGAGAGTGAGAGAGAAGCAGAGAGAGTGAGAGAGAAGCAGAGAGAGAGTGAGGGAGAGTGAGAGAGAAGCAGAGAGAGTGAGAGAGAAGCAGAGAGAGAGTGAGGGAGAGTGAGAGAGAAGCAGAGAGAGACAGTGAGGGGAGAGAGAAGCAGAGAGAGAGAGAAAGAAGCAGAGAGAGAGAGAGTGAGAGAGAAGCAGAGAGAGTGAGAGAGAAGCAGAGAGAGAGTGAGGGAGAGTGAGAGAGAAGCAGAGAGAGTGAGAGAGAAGCAGAGAGAGAGTGAGGGAGAGTGAGAGAGAAGCAGAGAGAGTGAGAGAGAAGCAGAGAGAGAGTGAGGGAGAGTGAGAGAGAAGCAGAGAGAGTGAGAGAGAAGCAGAGAGAGAGAGTGAGGGAGAGTGAGAGAGAAGCAGAGAGAGTGAGAGAGAAGCAGAGAGAGAGTGAGGGAGAGTGAGAGAGAAGCAGAGAGAGTGAGAGAGAAGCAGAGAGAGAGTGAGGGAGAGTGAGAGAGAAGCAGAGAGAGTGAGAGAGAAGCAGAGAGAGAGAGTGAGGGAGAGTGAGAGAGAAGCAGAGAGAGTGAGAGAGAAGCAGAGAGAGTGAGAGAGAAGCAGAGAGAGTGAGAGAGAAGCAGAGAGAGAGAGTGAGGGAGAGTGAGAGAGAAGCAGAGAGAGTGAGAGAGAAGCAGAGAGAGTGAGAGAAGCAGAGAGAGAGAGTGAGAGAGAAGCAGAGAGAGTGAGAGAGAAAGAGAGAGAAGCAGAGAGAGAGAAAGAAGCAGAGAGAGAAAGAGAGAGAAGCAGAGAGAGAGAAAGAAGCAGAGAGAGAGAGAGAAGCAGAGAGAGAGAGAGTGAGAGAGAAGCAGAGAGAGAGAGAGTGAGAGAGAAGCAGAGAGAGAGAGAGAGAAAGAGAGAGAAGCAGAGAGAGAGAAAGAAGCAGAGAGAGAAAGAGAGAGAAGCAGAGAAAGAGAAAGAAGCAGAGAGAGAGAGAGAAGCAGAGAGAGAGGGAGTGAGAGAGAAGCAGAGAGAGAGAGAGAGAAAGAGAGAGAAGCAGAGAGAGAGAAAGAAGCAGAGAGAGAAAGAGAGAGAAGCAGAGAGAGAGAAAGAAGCAGAGAGAGAGAGAGAAGCAGAGAGAGAGGGAGTGAGAGAGAAGCAGAGAGAGAGAGAGAGAAAGAGAGAGAAGCAGAGAGAGAGAAAGAAGCAGAGAGAGAAAGAGAGAGAAGCAGAGAAAGAGAAAGAAGCAGAGAGAGAGGAGAGAAGCAGCGAGAGAGTGAGTGAGAGAGAGAGAGAGGAGAGAAGCAGAGAGAGAGAGTGAGTGAGAGAGAGGAGAGAAGCAGCGAGAGAGTGAGTGAGAGAGAGAGAGAGAGAGGAGAGAAGCAGCGAGAGAGTGAGTGAGAGAGAGAGAGAGAGAGGAGAGAAGCAGAGAGAGAGAGAGTGAGTGAGAGAGAGGAGAGAAGCAGAGAGGAGAGAAGCAGAGAGATGGAGTCTATTACAGAGGATGATGGAGAGTGATTCAGTGCAGTGTGTGTGTGCGTGTGTGTGTGTGTGTGTGTGTGTGTGTGTGTGTGTGTGTGTGTGTGTGACAGGTCCCTCACACCAGTCGCTGATGTTCTCTTGCTCTTTCCGTCCTTCGCGCCGCGATGTGAGTCAGCTCTCGCTACAGAGCGGCTCTTTATACGCGCGCGGCCGAACCGCCGGGCCCCGGGTCACAACTCCAGTGCGCGCGAGACAGGAAGTGAGAAAAGGAAGTGTGGGTGTGAGAGAGGGAGAGAAACGGTAAGAGAGCAACAGCAACAACAAAAAATAAGAGCGAAGGAGCAAACAGTAAACAGATAGAGTATACAGGAAACGCAGCGAGAGCGTGAGATCTAATGGACTCGTTTCATGCGTGTACACTCGGGGTCAGCGCGCCGGCGTCTCACACTCCGACTGAAAGCAGCAACGGTTTAGCAGCTCGTTTATTTCCAGTCAAGAGAGAAGTGAACTCTCGGCTTAACAGCCGTGACTGACAGCTTGGTAAAGCTCTCGCACTCGCACTCGCACGCCGAGGAAAAAGAACCGCACTAAATATTATTACATAATATTCATCATCATTATAATAATAATCACGTTCGAATGAGCTGTGTGTATGTACAGCGGTTACAGAGCCATCCGAGTAATAGATTCGTACATATCGTACATGTAAACGTTCTCCCTGTGGAACCGATGTGAAGTCTGATCTGATCTCAGGTCTGATCTCGGATCCGTCGCTTAAAACGCGCTAAAATCTCCATCCTATTTTTACACCCAGCCTTCACACGTTCACCTCGAGTGAAAAAGCTCGACTCATGGCAGGAGAGACGAGGCCGGCGAGCTAAATGAGTCATTTCTGGGGTTTTGTCTTTTAGCAGCCGAGGTGTTTGACGTGTGTGTGAATGCAGGTGGGCTCGTGAGCGCCGAGACAAATTATCACCTGGGTATCAGGGACGGTGCCGACGTGACGGTTATAATGTGTGTGTGTGTGTGTCTGCGTTTCTGCTCATACCTGCCCGTTATGTGGAGTTGCATCATCGCTTATGTAAAGTAGGTCACTCCGCCCCCCTCCTGCTCTGATCAGCCAGTTAGCAGCTCCGTCCGTCTGATCGGTGCCGTTAGCACCAAGCGGCTAATTACCGCTGCCTTGTTAGTCCCTCTGCACCGGCCGAGGCTGGGTTTCAACAGATGGGCACCGATGAGGAGCCGCACACACACGCGCATAAAACAGGATGTTGTATCCTCTTACCTGGCCAACACACTGCATTTTTATGTCTTCTGAGATTCCTCGAAAATTCCAATAACGCTAGTTTCTAAGACAATATTCTGATTAAGGCGTTTACATGACTCGCGTTTAGAATACTCCTTTCATGTACCCGTTTTAAGTGTTTTAGAACATAATTAGATCAACGGCACGCGTCATTACATCACCGCGCCACGCTGTCCGACGTCCCTCCAGAATCTCACGTAACATACAGTCGGTCTTCGTTATGGCACCGTGTACAGTTTGGGGTGTTTTTATTTTTAATTTTGCGAAAGCTTCAAGTACGTGCAAATAGACGACTGCTTGAAGCCGTGGGCTGCGTCCCGAACCGCGTACTTGCCTACTGTATAGTAGCTGAGATACATGTATTTCTCCTGCTATATAGCAGGTAAGTACGCGGTTTCGGACGCAGACGTGCTCTCTTGTTTACCGTCAAACGGTTGAGCGCTGCCGTGTGTGATCGTGTCCTGCCGCAAAATGCGACGTTAATAGTGTGATTAAAGTGTGTACATGTCTGTAACGCACGTCGATAATGCGACTAAAACAGGAATACTCCACACGTCTTAATTCCATTTGTGTTTACTTCGAGGATGACTTTAATCAGATTAAGGTCATCGGTAAGCTCTGTTTACATGCTAGTTTCTTAATCAGAGTATCGTCTTAATCGGGTTCATATCGGATTATTGTTGTCCATGTAAACACACTGAATGTTGGCACGGCGATACGCAACGCTCTATCCAGCTGTGGCGTCTTCGGGAAGCGTTTTCGTTAACGGCGGAAAAATAAATACCCTAACGCGTCTAAAATGTCCGTTACTCTGTTAATACGATTGATTAATTGAACTGTTGTATAAAAGCGGTAACACACTGCCAGTCCGTAACGATATTCAGCAGCAGTCTCGGTCGTGTGATGCTGCTTTACGTTTAGAAGTGAAGGAAAAGTTACAAAGCGCTGACACTGGAGATTCCTTCCATGGACGTTGGATGAGCGTCTCCTTACAGAAAACTTCTCGACACCATCTGAACGATTTACGTTTTTAAATCCGTTTATACGGAACGTTTGCTATACGAGTCCCTGTGATACAATGTGCTGTTACTATAGAAACAGTGCGGGGACCTCACTGAAAAGAAGATGTCCTGACCAATCAGAACGGAGCGTTTGCCGGTAGGAGTGGCGTGTAGGGTGTTCAGGAAGATGTTCAGCGTGAAGCTGATTGTGAAGTCTGGTCTGGGACTGGTGGAGTAAGAGTCTGAGTGAGGTGTCGTGTCGGTGTGTGATGAAGTGATGAAACAGGCGTTGGTGTTGGACTCAGACTTTTGGAGCTCGCTGTAGGATTCAGCGGAGCTTCTTTACTGTAGTGCCGAGGGGGGGCGGGGGGGACAGAAAGAGAGAGAGAGACAGAAAGAGAGTGAGAGAGAGACAGAAAGAGCGAGAGAGAGAGAGCGAGAGAGAGACAGAAAGAGCGAGAGAGAGACAAGAGAGCAGGAGAGAGGGACAGCGTGAGAGTGAGACAAAGAGCCAGAGAGGAACAGAGCGAGCGAGAGACAGAAAGAGCGAGAGAGAAAGACAGAAAGAGAGAGAGGGGGACAGAGAGAGACAGGGAGAGAGACAGACAAACAGAGAGAGAGAGAGAGGGAGAGACACACAGAGAGGGAGAGAGACAGACAGAGAGAGAGGGAGAGAGACAGACCGACAGAGAGAGAGAGTGAGAGAGAGACAGAAAGAGCGAGAGAGGGACAGCGTGAGAGAGAGCCAGAGAGGAACAGAGCGAGCGAGAGACAGAAAGAGCGAGAGAGAAAGACAGAAAGAGCGAGAGGGGGACAGAGAGAGACAGGGAGAGAGACAGACAAACAGAGAGAGAGACAGACAGACACAGAGAGAGAGAGAGGGAGAGACACACAGAGAGGGAGAGAGAGGGAGAGAGACAGACAGAGAGAGAGGGAGAGAGACAGACAGAAAGAGAGAGAGGGGGACAGAGAGAGACAGGGAGAGAGACAAACAGAGAGAGAGAGAGAGGGAGAGACACACAGAGAGGGAGAGAGACAGACAGAGAGAGAGGGAGAGAGACAGACCGACAGAGAGAGAGAGTGAGAGAGAGACAGAAAGAGCGAGAGAGGGACAGCGTGAGAGAGAGCCAGAGAGGAACAGAGCGAGCGAGAGACAGAAAGAGCGAGAGAGAAAGACAGAAAGAGCGAGAGAGAGACAGAGAGAGAGGGGGACAGAGAGAGACAGGGAGAGAGACAGACAAACAGAGAGAGAGACAGACAGACACAGAGAGAGAGAGAGAGGGAGAGACACACAGAGAGGGAGAGAGAGGGAGAGAGACAGACTGAGAGAGAGGGAGAGAGACAGACAGACAGAGAGAGAAGGAGAGAGAGACAGACGGAGAGAGAGAGAGAGAGAGAGAGAGAGAGAGAGAGTCGTAGCACAACTTTTATCCTATTTCATAATAACATTATGTAACCTGTGTACTGCTCTTGCATCTGTTGTGAACACAGTCCCGGCACTGAACACCGCTGCTCTCAGACCGTGTGTGTGTGTGTGTGCGTGTGTGTGCGTATGTGTGTGTGTGTGTGTATGTGTGTGTGTTGCATCACGATGTACTGCATTATTGAGCAGATCGTGGTCGGAGCAGTGGGTCTTTCTGCGAGTGCCCACTGTGTCCAGTGTAGCATCAACACTTTGAAGCAGCTGAACTCTTCACCCGCAGGAGACACGCCACAGAATGACAAGCTCGTTCCCTTCCCCTCTCTCTCTCTCTCCCTCTCTCTCTCTCTCTTCCTCTCTCTTCCCCTCTCTCTCTCTCTCTTCCCCTCTCTCTCTCTCTCTTCCCCTCTCTCTCTCTCTCTTCCTCTCTCTCTCTGTCTTCCTCTCGCGCTCTCTCTCTCTCTCTCACCATGTCACCATCGGCTTTTCCCTCACATCGTCTTTTTCTCACTTTGTCTTCATCTGCCACTGTCTCTGTATTCCTCTGTCTTTCCATGACCACTACTAGCTTTCTCTCACTCTCTGGTCATCTTTCTGTCTCTCTCTCTGTCTCTATCTCTTTCTCCCGCTACCCTTGTTGGCATTTCTCTCACTGTCGTCATCTCTCATTCATCATTCATCTCTCTTCATCTTCGACCGACTCTCCATCTGTGTCTCCCCTTCGTTCTCACACTTCTGTCTTTTCTCTAACTTGGTCTCCCCTCCCCCCCCCTCCCTCTCCCCCCCCCCTCCCTCTCTCTGCTCTGTTCAATCCAATCTAGAATAGCTTTATCATTATAGGCTAATAACGATATACAGTGCCCTCCACTAATATTGGCACCCTTGGTAAATATGAGCAAAGGCGGCTCATGTTGGCATTTTGTTCAAAACATTCACAAAAATACTCTGTCCTCATGGATCTCAAACAATTGCAAACAAAACACAGGATTATAATATATATATATATTATATCTTTGTTAAATATAGGTGTGCAACAATTATTGTCACCCATATGAATTCATCTGAGGTAAATATATGTGAAGTATACAGTGTTCCCAGTGACATTTGAAAATTTTTTTAGTACAGCTGGGTGACTAGGAACAGGAAATTGATCAACTATGACTTCCTGTTTCACAGGGGTATAAATATGAGGTAACACACAGGCCAAATTCCCTTAGTCGTTCATAACAATGGGTAAGAGCGAGGAATATATCTGTGATGTGTGGCAAAAGGTTGTTGAGCTTCACAAAATGGGTTGTGGCTATAAGAAAACAGCACAAGCATTGAAAACGCCCATTTCCACCATCAGGACAATAATTAAGAAATTCCAGTCAACTGGAAATGCTATGAATCAACCTGGAATTGGACGTGTGTCTGTATCGTCTCAACGCACTGTGAAGAGGACGGTTCGAGTGGACAAAAAATCTCCAAGGATCACAGCTGGAGAACTGCAGCAGTTAGTTGTGTCTTGTGGTCAGAAAGTCTCCAAAACTACAATCTGAAGTCACCTACATCACTACAAGTTGTTTGGAAGCGTTTCAAGAAAAAAAAAAGTGTCTTCTCAAGCATGCTCAGTTTGCCAGACACTACTGGAACTTCAAATGGGATCGGGTTCTACGGTCAGATGAAACCAAAACAGAGCTTTTTGGTAATAAACACCAGAGGTGGTTTTGGTGCACACAGAGAGGTAGACATATGGAAAAAGTACCTCATGCCCACGGTTAAATATGGTGGTGATTCTTTAATATTTTGGGATGTTTTTCTACCAGAGGACCTGGACATTTTGTTAGGATACATGGCATCATGGACTCTGTGAATTATTTTGAACAAAAGATCAAAAGGTTAAACAATAAAGACCATTTTTCACAGCCTCCTTTGCTCATATTTACCAAGGGTGCCAATATTAGTGGAGGACACTGTATGATAAAATATATTACCAACAAATAATACGACCAACAACAATAGTTCATGAAACATGAAACAAACATTTAATAAAATAGCAATAATAAAAACTTGGGCTGCATCACTTCATGTTTTTATTCATTCGTTGGTTCATTTATTTTTGATCATCAATATCGGTACCTTTTTCTTTTCTTTTTTTTTTTTTTATTTAAATAATTGCAAAACTGAGGGAGAAATGTTGCCCATTAGCCGTGTCTTTATTTTTCAGGTGTATAGAGAATTCATGAACCCCTGTAAAAACACTGCAGGCACATTCCCTTCAACTTCCATTACAGACCATCAGAAACCCATTAAAACCCACCAGGAACCACTAGACATCTCTAACGGTTTCTGGTTTATTTCACCAGCAGGGTTTTCTGGTTTTGTTGGGTCTCTCTCTCTCTCTCTCGCGCACGCTCTCTCACCCTCTCTCTCTCTCTCTGTCTCTCGCTGTCTCTCTCTTGCCTTCTCGCTCTCTCGCCCTCTTTCACTCTCTCTCTCTCTCTCTCTCGCCCTTTTTCGCACTCTCATTCTCTCACTCTCTCTTTCTCTCTCCCTCTCTCTCGTTCTTTCTCTCACTCTCGCTCTCTTTCACCCTCGGGGGCTCATCTCCTTTACACACCTCCCAGCCTCCTTCTCGTCCCCCGCCGCTCTTTTCTCTCCTCCGAGTCCATTTCTCTGGGTTTTTTTCCCCCCTCAGCATTATTTCCCACTTGTTCCACTCCTCCTCGCTCTTTGTTTGTATCAATGCTCTTTCGTCAGTCTTGCTGTACACACGCACACACACACACACACACACTGCTGCTCTGCGTGCGTCAGTCTCCTCGTCCCCTCAATTCATATTTCGCCTCTACGCAGCACTACATGAAAGGGCAGGTGTAATAAGAGGAGTTTGCATGTGCCGAGCGTGTAAAGCGAGACGCCGGCGTACCGCTGTGCCCGGGAGCGACACACACCCGAGAGAGCAGAGAAACGTGCTGATGTAACACAACATTGTTTTATCACTTCATCATGTAACACACCACTACCTGTGTAAGGATGCACACTGGCTAACACACACCGAGAGACTGAAACACGGACGTGTGCGGCTCGACACGTCTCTACATGAGGAGTCTCTGCAGATGACGTGATTTTTTACATCGTTAACACGTGATTCTAATGATGCAGACCGCTGTTCGGGTCAGTTCACATCAGTGATTTGGACCAATCACAAATTAATACGGGAATTTCTAAGCCTCGACGTGCGTGCTGAGCTAGCTAGCTAGCTAGTCGTGATGATGTGACATGATGAATGTCGAATCTGCAGACAATCTGCAGTAACTTTGAAAAATCGCGAGGAAGGGAGCTACCTCCCCTGTAGCTAGCTACCTTGCCCTGTGTCGATCCCTCTGCAATCGCAGAAACGAATGCCCGCTCAAGGAAGCGCTGCATTATTCGGAGGAGCTCGCGATTTTTCAAAGTTACTGCAGACTGTCTGCAGATTCGACATTCATCATTGGTTCACGTGCGTCAAACATCACTGCGAAAGACCGTGCGGAACAATTTCATGTGACCCCCCCCCCAACTCCGCATGTTGCATCGCAAATTTTTTTTAAAAAAAAAGCCACGGCGACAACAACGACGAAAAAAAACTCTACGGAATCCTGTACGGACTGCTGTGTTAGTGATAGAATCGTCGTTGCTATGGTGACATCATATTTTGACAGGCTGACATGTTTTGGCTGTTGTTAAATAAATTACTTTGTAAATGATGAGAGGAGGGCATGGGGGCGTGGCCTATTTGCATATTCATACACTACCCGTCAAAAGTTTAGACACATTCATTCATTATTTTTATTTTTATTATTTCCCCACATTTTATAATAATAAGAAAGTCGTCAAAACTCTGGAGTAACACCAATGGAAGTGTGGGAATTATGTTGTGATAAAAAAAATCCAAAATAAATCTAAATTATTTAATATTTTAGCATCTTCAGAGTGGACGGCCTTTTCGTCTAGAATTTCCAGAAGTGTATTCTCTGCGTTTTCTCGAGTGATTTCTTGAGGAATTTCCCCGAGATGCTTTTTAAACGGGATTAAAGGAGTTCACACCGACGCCGGACTCTTTTTGGAAAATATTTCGCTCCGAGTCGTCCGTTTAAAAAAAGATTTTCTTGTAAATAAAATGTTCGTTTTCTAATGAAAGAAATGAATACGTCGGCACGATTATATTTTTGTCTACGACACCGATTTCACACGTTTAATCTCACACCTTCAGATCAAAAGCTTTTTAACATCATGAGAAACATTTCAGTCGAGCGTCTGTGCATGTGTGTGTGTGTGTGTGAGTGTGAGAGAGAGAGAATTCTACCTGAGCCGTGTACAGTAAGGGCAAATGTGTGGACTTTATAAAATGCACTTTATGAGAAGATTTTTTTCTGCAAAGCTTGTGTGTGTGTGTGTGTGTGTGTGTGTGTGTGTGTGTGTGTGTGTGTGTTTGAAATCAGTTACTAACAATATCAGTTGGTGAACTCAAAGTGAGAGTGCACGCCTTTGTGTGTTTTTAAGGGAAAAAAGAGAGAGAGAGAGAGAGGGTGAGTGTGTGTGTGTGTGTGTCCCTTGTGTGACCCCAGCCCTCGTGTTGGCTCCAGTCCCCTTATTAAGGGATTAGCAGGCTGCTGGTTGTCCGTGTGGCATTGCCTCCTCCAGAGCCCGACACCTGGACACACACACACACACACATACACTCACATACACTCACACACGCACATACATACACACACATGCGCACATACACACACGCACGCACACACACACGCACGCACGCACACACACACAGTACTCATGCTATCTAGGTCAAATCCAGACGTAAACACAGGGACACAGGCCCAAGCTCCACCCACTGACACTCTGCTCCTCTGAGTGGGCGGGGATCAGAGTCAGTGCCTGTTAGCCCCGCCCACCAGTGCAGAGCTGACTGCAGATGGCATCCACCCTCATGCTATTTATAGCTGCTGTTTGTCTAACCTTTTGAACTGATCTGATAAGAAGGAGCAGGGGAAAGGTTGCAGCACGCTATGAAAAACTCTGTAAGGGTCATATTTTTCCATCCACCTCCATCTCTGTCTCTCCATCTCTCTCTCTCTCTCTCTCTCCCTCCCTCCCTCGTGCTCAGGGCTACCGCAGACCTTTTTATTTTCCGATATCAGGCCAGTTGACGAGGGCAGTTTTTCATTAAGACACCCGTCGAAGCGTAGGAGCTCTTTATGTGCTCTTTATAACGTTGGCATCTGTTTCCTTCCTCTTTTTTGCTTAAGTGGACCTGAGAACGTTCTAGATCCCGACGTGACTGAACCTCCACTCGGCACGAACGCTGTTTATTTCATATCATGCGCCAGGGCTGACGGAATGAAGCTCAAACACATCCATGTTATTCACATATTTAAAGGGAAAAACCTCACACTGAAGTGTTTATGAGCCCGCAGTCTACTCTCTCTCCAAAACACAAGAACTAAGCGTTACCGTAACGTTCTGCCTGGATAAATGCGTGTCGTTTATGGCACAGCGATTTCATGTAGTTTATAAATCACCTTTCCTCAAATAAAAAAAAAAAATACACGAGTGTGTGTACAGGTAAGAAGTTCGGCAGTTATTAGAGTCACTTGTTCTGTCAGTATCTCTGAAATGCTGTTTTATTGAGCATGTAGCACATGAAGTTGCTTCTAAAAAGGAAGTTGTTAGACCCTATGTAGTGAGCATATCTACTGAATTGAAAGCAAATTGGGATTCGGCCTCCAAACAGTTTACGGTTTCTAATAAAAGGAAAACAAAAAGTTTTACCTGAATACAGGTTGTTTTTTTTTTTTGTAAAAAAGGCTAAGATTTTATTAGACCAAACACGACCAGAATTCACCCGACAGAAAAGCCTGAACAATGTTTATAGCTATTATAACGCGTGTGATAACTGGAACCAACTATTTTTTTTTTTTTTTTTTTTTTTTTTTTTTTAAGTGGTTAGCAGGGTTGCCTCGCACCTCTGGGGTCGGGGGTTCGAATCCTGCTTCGGAGCGCGTGCATGGAGTTCGCACGTTCTCCCCGTGCTTCGGGGGTTTCCTCCGGGTTCTCCGGTTTCCTCCCCCAGTCCAAAGACATGCATCGTGGGCTGATTGGCATTTCCAAATTGTCAGTAGTGTGTGAATGAGCTGGCGTCCCGTCCAGGGTGTCCCCCAGGGCCTTGTGCCCCGAGTTCCCTGGGATCGGTTCCAGGTTCCCCTGCGTGTAGGATAAGCGGTACGAAAAAGGACGGATGGCAAATTGCCAATAAAACACAAAGCTGCAATTCTACACGAATAATCCGTGCTGGTCAGACCCCAACGTGGATTATTATAGTATAACAGCACGGTCTGAAGAACGTCATTTCAGATCGTTTCCGAAACACGGCGGAAACGCCAGCGTGGACGAGGATCGTTTTCATTTTAAAACGTGTAAACGGGACCTGACTCTGCTTCATGACACCACCCCATCGTTGATCATTCTCCTATAACAACATATCCACAAGTGTTTAATTCCATAGAGCATTCAGCAATACTCGATCATGCCTACTGAAGAATATCATGAGTGTTAGAAGGACAGAAGACTCCGAGCGTTTCTTGTTCCTGGGAAATATGAGAAAGCATCAAGTGTCGGTGTAATCCCATAATTCTGTTCAGCAGACACAGAGTTTGAAAGACTACTCCTCGATAAGTTTCTCATCCAGAGCAGGAGATTGTCTGACTTTGTGTTCGGGAAACGACTTGAGAAACGAGTCTGGAATATGAATCTACCGAACGCTGACCAACACTAACACAGAGATTCGCCGAGCTCCGTTCGTCTTCGCTATCCTGCACGCAGAGACAAGATAATTACACATTGTCTGCCTCCTTCAGGAACACAGATGGATTGTTCCTCTTCATGGCAGCAGGACAAACACCTCCAGCTCCCCCCCATCAGGGAGATGTGAGGACAGCTCAGACTCGTTCTGACAGATTCACAGCTCTTCTTTTGTGTCGCTTTTAGACTCGGGATCTCTGCGTCACGTGGATTGGGTGCGATCAGGTCTCCGCTGAAGGTATAATAATCAACGAGTCACGCAGCGGATCCACATGACGTTGTGATGTTCACTTTGTGACTCAGTGAACTGAAGCTTGGTGTAATGGAGTAATAACTGGAGTAATGCTGAGACGTGGATTGGTTTATTAGTCGAAATAGAAGATGATGGAGTACAGCAGCTATATATATATTTTTTTTTTCCAGTTTAAGTTACACGCACAAACATCACTTACATTACAAATATAAATAGATAAGTATAAAATATGAGTCTGAATTTACAAAAATAAAACTTGATAGGATTGGATTTTCTTTTCCCCCAGAAAGCAAGCCAGTATGGTTAACTGAAATTGGCTGTTTTTGTTTGTTTTTTTTTATTGTGAGAAAATTTATTGAAAAATCTTGGCTGTATTAACAAACTGTGGAACGAACTGTGTCTTTCGAATAAGACCTTAAACCGTGGTCCTGACTCTCTGTGATCATTAAAAATCCCAGGACACTTATGGTAAAAGAGTAGGGGTATAACCACGGTGTCCTGCTGAAATTCCCCCCATTGGCCCTTCTCCATCATGGCCCTCTGGTAATCTTCATCCCTGATTTAGCGACATCACTCTTGCCTCTCCGGTAATAGCTGGTGTGTGGTGGGCGTTCTGGAGCACTATGGCTGCCATCGCATCGTCACATCATCCAGGTAGATGCTACACACTAGTGGTGGTTGAGGAGATCCCCCGCAGAACCCGCCCCCCCCCCCCCCCCCAAAATATTATGTAAAGCTCTTTGAGTTTCTAGAAAAGCGCTATATAAATGTAACCGTAACTAACTAACATGCCATGACCGTGGTATCTGATTGGTCCGTTATTTAAAAGGTCTCTTATTTTTACGATTTTGCATTGTGATGGACGCACCAAGAAGTTAAAAATGCATTTCATTTTATTTCTTTTTTTTACATTTATTTAAATTTTATTTTATGGGGCGGCTGTGGATCAGGTGGTAGAGCGGGTCGTCCACTAATCGTAGGGTTGGAGGTTCGATTCCCGGCCCACGTGACTCCACATGCCGAAGTGTCCTTGGGTAAGACACTGAACCGCAAGTTAGCGTCTTACATGGCAGCTCTACCGTGTGTGTGTGTGTGTGTGTGTGTGTGTGTGTGTGAATGAGAACCAGTGTAAAGCGCTTTATAGAACCGCTAAGGTTAGAAAAAATAAATAATAAATAAATAAATAAAGCGCTATAGAAGTGCAGACCATTCTACCATTTATTTCACTGTAACATGATCTAACTCATTGACCTTCATATCTTCCTCTTTGGCCTCTTCCAGAGAACAGCAAAGACACCTGTCTCCATAAAGTGACGGTAAAGGCGGAGCCCATGGAGGTGGATCCACCCTCGGATGTAGCTCCGCCCCCTTCTCACCTGCTAGGCTTCAGCACTTTAGGGGCATGCGAGAAGAAGGAGCCAATGGCTGGCCTTCCGGAGCCTCTGCCCTGCCCCAACAAAGACCTCTTCTCCCAGGACATATCGGTCAAAATGGCCTCCGAGCTGCTCTTCAAACTGTCTGGTGAGTGAAAGAGGAACAAGCAAAGGGTCGACTGTTCTGCCACAACAAGGAACGCATCGCTCTGTCCTCCTGTTCTCTCCATGGCTGTTTAGTTAGTGTGTGTGTGTGTGTGTGTATGTGTGTGTGTACGCATGTGTGTGTCCTCTTTGGGCTCTATTCTCTTTCTGTGAGATGGGCTGCAGGGCGAACGTACGTGTGTGTGTGTGTGTGTGTGTGTGTGGTTTTAAACGATGCATGCTTTTCACTCCAGAGCAGAGAGAGGATTAGTCGAGGCAAAGCTGCCCCCGTTACTCACTTTGCCAGTTACGGCTCTCGGTTTAAATTCCATGTAGCACCTCTGAAGCTTGAGAAAATGCCACCACCATCACTTTTCTCCCAGCATACACACACACACACACACACACACACACACACACACACACACTATTTGCATGCTCCAAACCAGAATCTGTGAAGTGTGTGTGAGCCCCGTCCGTTGAAGCCCAGTCCTCCATTCGTCTCGTTCTCAAACGTAAAACCCACTCGCTCACACATGCTTCCTTTGCATATCTCTGTCTCTCTGGCTCTCGCTGCCCCTCTCTCTCTCTCTCTCTCTCTCTCTCTCTCTCTCTCCCCTTTCTTTCTGCATCTCTTGCGGCATCGTCATGGCAACCCAGAGAACCCTTGTGTCCTCTGTGTGTCATGTGACACCGAGTGTTGGAGAGAAGGAGCCTAGGAAGTGTCACCCAGAGACAGGGGGGGATTTGGGATGGCTCCCTTCTTTATTCTAAAGCCTGTTGTATGGCTGACCAAGTCGTTATATTCCTGACTCCTATGATGCTTTGGGTGTGAAGTGTAAGCAAGCATTCTGCGAGATACTAAACGCAACAGACATTTGGAAATCGAACTCAACAAGCCGTCTTGGGTGCGTTCGAGGAACCGAATTAGCCCGGAATTATTTGGAACGATCAGGATTAGTAAATCTGGCATGCATCGTTTTTATCCTGGATTTGTTGAGCAGTTTACAAAGAACAAGGCCTAGGACTAAACCTGACTCTCGACACATGGCACCCAAACATTCGGATTTAAATCCAGTTTATCTTCCTACAGACTGTTTGCTCTTGGTTTTACTGTAATTATTGAATAATGTGCTTAAAAATAAATACCCAAATAATAACCTTAGGCCTTCAAGGGCTTAAACAATAACACAGGACTTTCTTTAGCAGTTTATGTTTGAACTCTCACAGGCTGGAGTAAATAGAGTGCACAATTACGCTTCATCTGAAAACGCAAGCGGCCGTGTGAAAAAACGTTGCGGATGGCCCATTTGCGCCGGGTTAGAATGAAGAATAAAACACGTCTGCTTTATAAAAACGCACCAGCTTAACCCGAATGCCCTCGTGTGTGTTGTTTTTTTTGTGTGTGTGTGTGTTGCAGAAAAAGTAAGCAAAGCTAACGAAAATAAAGACAGCACGTCGTTCGGCATGACCAGGTGAGCACTGACACCGATACCCGCTGCTACTGTTTTCCTGTTTCCTGCCCTGAAATGAAAGGAGGATGACGGTTCTTGCATCACGTTTTCTTCCAGCCCTTTTCTGGACGACCGCTTTAGACAATCGCCCTTCAGCACGCGCTCCAAGAGCTCTTCCCCAGCCGAGGCCAGCTCCTCCGCCCGAGCCTCCCAACAGCAAGGTACCTCACACAGTGTAGATATTTATTGCCTTACGGTACATATACAGTCCCCTCTGTAAGTATTGGAACGCCAAGGCTCTCACGATCGTTTGTTTTTGCTATTCACTGAAGACATTTGGGTCTGAGATCAAGAGATGAATGAGACAGAATTTCAGCTTTCACCTCATGATAATTGCAGTTGATTAATGTTTGGTCGCACACCCCTTGCTTGCAGTAACTGAATTAAGCTGGCGACTCGGTGACATCACCGAACTGTTGGGTTCTTCTTTTGTGTTGCTTTTCCAGGTCTGTACTGCAGATTCTTTCAGTTCTTGTTGTTTTTGTTTTGTTTGTTTGTTTGTTTTGGGGAGGGGGGGGGTCCTCCCTTCAGTCTCCTCTTCAGGAGGTGAAATGATGCTGAATTGGGTTAAGGTCTGGTGATTGACTTTTTCCAGTCTAACATCTTCCAATCCCCCCCCCCCCCCCTTAATGAAGTCCTTTGTTGAATTGGCCGTGTGGTTTGGATCAGCCAATTAGATTGGACGTATTTCTCTGTAAATTGGCAGATAAAACGTTTCTGAAGACTTCTGAATTCATTCTGCTGATACCATCATGAGTTCCGTCATCAATAATTTAGTTAGTTAGTCACAGTTACATTTATATAGCGCTTTTCTAGACACTCAAAGCACTTTACGTAGTATGGGGGGGGGGAGGGGGGTCTCCTCAACCCCCGCTAGTGTGTAGCATCCACCGGGATGATGTAACGGCAGCCATAGTGCACCAGAACGCCCACCACACACCAGCTATTAGTGGAGATTAGAGAGTGAACAAGATTAGCAAGCTTGTTCCAGAAGCAGCCATTTAAGCCCAAGCCATGACACTACCTCCACCATGCTTGACTGATGAGTTTTTGTGTTTTTGATCATGAGTAGATCTTTTCTTTCTCCACACTTTGGCCTTTCAGTCACTTTCGTAGAGGTTAATCTTGGTTCCAGAACTTTTCTGGATCATCTCTGTATTTCTTTGCGCATTCCAATCTGGTCTTCTGATTCTTACTGCTGATGAGTGGTTTGTATGTTGTGATATGGCCGCTATATTTATATGTGTAAGTCTTCTTCGATTGGTGGATTGTGATAACTTCACCCCTGTTTTGTGGAGGTTGTTGATGTCACTAGATGTTGTTTTGGGGTTTTTCTTCACGGCTCTCACAATGTTTCTATCCTCAACTGTTGTTGCCTACCTTGGCCGACATGTTCCGTGTCTGGCTGTCCCACTGGTACACCAGTGGTTTCTTTCTTTTTCAGGATATTCCAGGTTGTTGTCCTGGCTATGCCTAGTATTTGTGCAATGGCTCTGTTAGATTTTCCCTCTTTTCTTAGCTTCAAAATGGCTTGCTTTTCTCCCATAGACAGCTCTCTGCTCTTCATGTTGGTTTATCCTTTTTAAACAACAAACAGCCTCTTCACAGGTGAATCCCAGGGCTCAGACCAAGAGTAAACATTCAGAGCTATTAACTGTTTAAACAATCAATCTATCAGAGCACACCTGGGCAACAAGAGACACCTGTCGAATATTTTTGATGAAACAAAAGGTGCCATGTTCTAAGTTTTTTAACATACCTAGATGTAAATATCAGGAAACTAAAGCTGCAATTTCTCTCCTATTCATCTTTTGATCTCAAACCCAGATGTCTTTATTGTATAGAAATACAATAGAGTTGTCATTGATGTTATAATACTTTCAGACGGGACTGTACACCTGTACAGTGGGGGGAAATGTCTGAAACGTACAGCTGAGCCGTTGTGGTTCTGTGCTGGTGGCCAGAAGGTCACAAGTTGAAATGTCACGACTGCCAAAGTTAGACCTTTTGGAGTTTCCAAACCAGGTTTTCATGGTGGCATTGCAGGGGGTTTGTGAGACTGTGATGGAAATGATATGGTAACATTCAGTTATATTTTAATATTATAGCGTATAATTCATTAATTAAAAAAAATACATTAATTAAAACAATTAATATTCCAACACTTTATTGTAACCTCATATGTAAAAAAAAAAAAAGATGGAAATTGATTGAATTACTCGCGGGTCTTTTCATATGATAATAGATCTTAGCATGTGAAAGTTAAACGTAAAATACAGTGTTAGCTAGGTAATACATTCTTCCTGACTAAAAATGTCTTAAAGCGCACCTATTATGGTTTTGAAACGTACCTAATTTTGTTTTAAAGGTCTCGTACAATAGATTTACATGCATCCAAGATTTAAAAAAAAACACTTTTAATGTGCTCATCCTTTAAACTGCGGCGTTAAACGCCCGCCCCCTAGTGTCAAAAATGACTCGTTAAATGATCCGTTCTAAAGGATTCATTCTAAACTCCTCCTTTCAGAGAGCATACTCTGCTCTGATTTGTCAGATGTCCCAGTCTGTCGTGATTGGGCTACCGCTGTGTGCCGAAAAGGAAACGCTCGCTACCGTTACGTCTGGGGGAAAAAATGAAGGCGGGGCTTTTTGTTACAAACCTACGTAAGTTTGTGCAGGAAGTAAGCCTGGAATTATTACATGAAAGGTAATATTTGAAAAACCATAATAGGTGCACTTTAAATGCCTTAAAATCCTAAAATGGACAGATATATTGTCAGTAAATGTAAATCACAAGAGGAGGAAAAACCAAGCACACAAAAAAAAAAATTTTCCAAAGAGAGGAGCGTTCAATGAATACAGCAAGGATTTGGATTTACACGCAAGGACAGAGAACAAGCCAAATCACTCCCCAAGTATGTCATGTGTGTGAAGGCATGAGTCCAGCTTTCTTAAAAAGCCCACTGAAACAAAATGTGAAAACCTGTCCAGTTGAAAGTTTCATGGTAAGGTTGCATAGTTTTAAAACAGCAGTTTAAAAAAGGGAAAAAAAAAAAAAAAAACCTCTTCAAATTTTCCAACAAATAAACTTTTCACTTAACATTATCCTGCGTGAACACTCGGGGAGTACTCTGAAGAGGATCCCCTGTCCTAAACCGTCAGTTATTCTATACTCACCTGCATACTTTTTGTACATCTAGAGGATTAAAAGCTCTGTCCACTAGGGGGCAGGTCAGAGCCTAAAGAAAGTTCACTACAACCAGAATACCTACTTTGAAAGCTTGCTCTGATTTTGCTCAACAAGGTAATGAGTGAAGATGTTTGGGTTGAGGAGGCTATGATAACGAGGACCTTGAGCAAACAGCTGAAACAGCAGCAGTGGCACAAACATCGACGATACCGCACCATCATGACGATGGCGAATATTTCTCGACAGCTGTCCCACACATGCAGTTCACACTCAAATTCATAGATAAAAGCATCTGGCAAACGAATAAACATAAATCAAACGGTAAATGTGCAATGATTTCTGTGCAATGATGTTTGGATAAATATTATAGCAACCTTTTATAGTCATTAATAAAGCGGTTATTTGATTCAGTTCTGTTCAAATGGAAAAGATGTGAGACATTCATATATATATATATAATATATATATAATAAATAAATCTGTTACTCAACATCTCACAGACAAAGATGGTGGACGAACACTAATCTAATCACCGAGTAAACAATGCAGAAAGACAAACTATATATCTCTTCCCCCCCCCCCCCCCCCCCTAACAATTTACACATTTTCTAATTAGCCCAAAATCTCGTTTCTCTCTCACGTGATCAGTCAGAGAAACAACAATACTCTAAGTGCGGTGTAGAATTTAATACCGCCAGCACCATGTCTGGTGTAGTACGCTTTATTTATTTGTTTATTTAAGACTGCTTCCAAATGAACCTATTTTTTTTTTTTATCATTACTATTTTCAGTTGGGTTGTTGTGTTGAAATTTATTGAGGGTAGTATAGTTTATTATCTTTAAATCATTTAAAAGAATATGATCATGACGGCACTTTATATTACTGGTGCGTGCCTGCCTGTCTCGAACACTCTCCACTGCCCCTGAAGATATAGATTAGATTTTATTTATTTGTTTGTTTGTTTGTTTGTTTATTTATTTCAGCCCTGAGACGCTGTAGTCGGCCCGCTTCGGTCCTCACAAGTTCCCTTATTTTGGCTCGCTGATTACAAATCCCCTGCCCGCTGCCAGGCTCCGGAGCTCCAGGAGGCCCCGTGCCCATATGCGTGCCCAGCCCGGAGGCCTTGGCGCTGGGCAGCTGTGCTCCATGTCCCCCTCCCAACCCCCGTCTCTGCTGGCCCCTCTGGCGGAGGGTAATTAGTGCGCGGCAGCCTGGCCCGCTTCCTTCCACCACTTAATGAAATAATGATTGGGTTTTCCATGTCCAGGGTGCCCTGAGAGTTAATTCGCTACACACACACACACTACACAACTGAGTTCTCTCTCTCTCTCACACACTCACTCTCCTTGTCCGTTTCATTTCTAAATGGTTAACACCTTTGTAACCCGGCGTGGGCTGTAACTCCCACTCCACAGTCAATGCTGGACTCACCTGACTTAAAAAAAAATGATTATTATTATTTCTGCATAGCTATACCATCCATCTATGAAACAGTCCAGCTTTCATCAGAACACTGAATTTTCACTGCTGTTATTGTGCCGCTTTTTGTATGAAAGTGTGTATGTGTCCTTGTGTCTTTGCCTTGGGTTACACTTCTCCGTGAGTGTCGAGGCTGTCTCCTCTCCCACCCTTAACGATGCCAATTAAACCATTAAGCGCTTGAGGACCTTGCATGCACGCACACTCTGGGCCAGTCTGGTTAACAGATGCTCTAGAGGTCACGAACGTATCAACCCCGTGACCCCACCTTACTTTTTGAACCAGAAAAAGCAAAAATGTGGTGTTGTTGGTTTTTTTTTTTTTTTTCCTCAGGTAGTAAACTAGCTCATAGTTGTTGTAGTTGCTCAGTTTTCAGAACCTCACTCGTACAGTAACGTTAAAAGTGTTCATCCCATAACATTAGCAACGCAGTTCGAACGTGCCGAACACAAGCCCTGCCCCGGTACATTGTAGGAAGGTGTGATAAATCGCACTCATAACCGAACAAGCTGTCCGAGCCGCTGGGTCTCAACTTACAGGTCCTTACCGGTCATGAGTCACCCACCAGCACCAGGGGTTTCTGGGTATCTTGCTTGCTTCCTGCCTGTTAGCGCTCTGAAAAGTCACACACCAGAGTTGAGGGCAAACATCCACGCAGCTTTAATGGAAGCTCTCGTAACGTGAATCAGACCAGATGGAGTGGAGAGATGTAGTATACACCGTGTAGTTATATAATTATGGGCTGGAGTTTATTTAATTATATGCTACTTTTAATCCAAGCTGAAGTTGAAAAGTAGCGCAGGCTGCATTAACGCGTTAACGCCAAACTGCGGCTGCGTCTAATGTTTTGAAACTAAACATGAAGGGTTATGAGGTCAGTTTTGTTTCCCCCATGAGATATTAACGCTGTTATCATTAAATAAGTGTTGGCGATCATAAATTATAGATAGCATCGTTATTTTAGAAAGTGCTTGGATAAATCAGTGAAACACTCATCTGGATAAGATACTCACACAGCTGTGATAATGATAATGAGTCTTTATTGATCACGTATACATTACAGAAGAGTGAAATTATTTTCTTCGCGTATCCCAGCATGGTAGGAGGTTGGGGTAAGAGCACAGGGTCAGACATGATACAGCGCCCCCTGGAGCAGAGAGAGTTAAGGGCCTTGCTCAAGGGCCCAACAGTGACAGCTTGGCAGTGCTGGGGCTTGAACCCCCGACCTTCCGATCAGTAACCCAGAGCCTTAACCGCCAATCCACCACTGCTCCCAACCATGTTTTTATTCATAAATATACAGACGTGTCCAGAATTATTGGCACTCGTGATAGGTAAAACGAAATGAACGAGAAAATCTGAGAGAAGCACACATTTTTGTGGTGTTAAGTTAGCACTAAAACGGATTTAATTGGGATTATTTTTTTTATCCTACACAAAATCACCCATAATTGCATGTGATGTCATACTGAAATGGGTCCAGTGTGGTGGGAAGACTGGTCTTTATGTGTCTCATGACTAGCCGCTCGAAGCACTTCGTAATGATGGGTGCGGGTGCGACAGGGCGGTAGTCATTCAGGCAGGACACAGATGATTTCTTCAGCACAGGGATGATGGTGGACATCTTGAAGCACACGGGGACAATTGCTGAACTCGGGGGGGGGGGGGGGGAATGTTGAAGACATCTGAGAGGACACGTGTAGACCGATCAGCACATTCGCCGAGCACCCGGCCAGGTATGTTGTCAGGACCTGCCGCTTTCCTTGGGTCGACTCTGGACTCTTGGACGCCTCTGGAGTTTTCCTGACGTCTACTGCAGACAGATGAAGTACTTGGTCGGTTGGAGTTGGGGTGGTCTTCATCGCAGGCGTGTTGTTCTGTGCTTCGTTCCGTGCGTAGAAATCGCTCGGTGCATCTGTGAGCGAGGAATGCCTCGCCTACGTACGCCTTGTGTCCTTGGTCTTCATGAAGAGACTGCGTAGTTGCGCTTTGCCTTTCTGATAGTCCGGGACAGACCGTCCTTTGCTGTGCAGACGGCTAAGGCAGAATCGCGGGTTTTCAACAGCGAGCGCACTTCCGCAGTCATCCATGGTTTCTCCAAGGAGCCCTCAAAACAAACCCGCTTCTGGAAAAGTATCATTCAGGGTTTAGTTATAAAATAAAATCAACAAATGTTGAACATCCAGTGGAGGACCATTTAATTCATTTTTTTTTAAAAATGACCAGGTAAGTAGCGCGTTAGTCAGACAAGCAACCAAGAAGCCAAGGCAACACGATGCTACCACCACCATGCTTCACTGTAAGGAGAATGTTCTCACATTGATGAGTAGTGTTGGGGTTTTGTCAGACCAGAGGACCTTCTTCCACGTTTGCTAAGTCTCCTGGAGAACCTATTTATAATAATAATAATAATAACCCAGACACAAAATCTGCCCGAGGTACTGATTATTTGCGTTATTTGATTATTTGATAAAAAGGATCCATCCATATTTAAATGAATTTTCCAACTACATCAAGAGAGAAAAAACAACATTATTGCGCTCCATCAAAGCAATACACCTTGACCAACACATCGGTGTGTTTTTGAACTCATGTCACAAGGTCCAGTGAATTCAGCTTTTAGGAAAGAGGTCTGGATGGAGAAAATTCAGCCTCAATATCTTAATTTCCCTCCATAAGATTACCCAAATTCCCCCGCACTCACCCACTCGTTTGAGTTTTTAGAGCTGCTCTGGGCCGCGGTGCGCCATCACGTGCTGGGTCGTGTACCGGTGAGACGTCCTTCAGGCTCGGCGTCCAAGGCCAGTGCATCTGCTCTTTAATGGCCACCATTAAATATTCCCCAACATGCCAAAAAGCTGCTACTCTGAGACACCCTCTCTCCCCCCTCCCCTCCTCCCTAACCCCATCAATCCTGCAGCCTGCACTACGCAGGACAGCCTCCGGAAAAATGGGCCTGTATATGAGGAACCACAAGTCCAAAGGGACACACACGCACACGAACATGTTCACACACACACATAGGCAGAAAGCCATTGCGTGAGTGTGTACTGAGCGGTTCGGAATGCGAAGGTCTACACAGGAAGCTCAGGAGCCTGTAGATGTCATTTGCATGACCTCCAAACACCCACAGACACACACTGGTATGTTCCGCAGAACTTCCAACTGGCTTGGGATCATGGGTCTGCTGTTTTACTCCTTCGTCTCGGGCTAATGTCATGCTGATGTCACCATTCTGTGTTTATCATGTGTGAAGCCTGTGTTGCATTAGCCAGCTTATACGTGTGTGTGTGTGTGTAAGAGTCATGCATGCCCACTGCGCCACCTGGCCATTTGAAGGGGCTGCAATGTGCGATGACGGAATTTCTCTCTGATTTATTTATTTATCCCCTCGTTTATTTATCTCTCTCCCCCCACTTCCACTATGGCAGAGAGAGGAGGCGTGGAGCAGCATTTTAATTTGATGCCAAGCCAAAGCACCTTCATCAGAAGGTTAATTCTGTCTGTCTCCTTGTGGAGTACTGTTCCCTCTCTCTCTCAATCTCTCTCTCTCGCTCGCTCGCTCTCTCTCTCTCTCTCTCTTCCCGCCGCTCTCTGTGTCGGGAATATAAGGTGTATAGAAATAGGATTCAGCAGACAGAGGGTGTGTTGTACAATAGTCTGGGTGTGTTAAGTGTCTAACTAACATCAGACATGCAGCTTCAGGCTCTGGACCGTGACCTGGACGGTGTCAGTGGTCTGATAGTGGTCAGATGGCGTTGATTAATTTTCCATAACAGCGGCTATGACAGTAGTCTCATACGTTATTCTTTCTATATCTGATTCACGGGAACTTGTATGGCAGACGCAACAAACCGGCGTTCCATGTAGGGATTACGCCGCTCGAAATGAGATTTGTTGCCGATCGCTCTAATCGTAGCTCGCCTCTTGGGCATGTAGACAGCTGCAGTATTATAAAATACAGAATTGAACTGCACAATGGCTGCTAAGAATGAAGACAAAGCCAGCAAAGCTTGCGGTCCAGTCTCCATGTTGTTGCGTATACGATTTAGATAGCGTAGCGGTCATATGGTACGGGCTTGACGAATCAGGGAAGGATACGTGATGATCCAGAAGATCCGATCAGGGAGCGAATGTGGGCGGAGCCACGCCTTCGTTTTCAAAAGTCTTCGTTTTGGTCGGTTTACACTGAAACGCGAAAGTTTTTCAAACTAAAACGGGGTCTTCCAAAAGTGTCCACGCCGGAGTAGTGTAGACGACGGGCGTAACCGTAGCAACAGTTATGTGTTTTAAAACGAAAACGCACTAGGACCCAGCCTTGTTTCACGGACGTTCTACCGACATCAAACTGAACTTTGCAGTATAAACAGATTCACAAGTATGAAGAATCGTTCTTTACTAAAATAAACTGCTATAGTATTAGAGGAATGAAACTCTTCAGTAACTCTGCTTTGTTTCGCGCCGCATCGCTCCACCTCGTCATTGATTATTTTTCTATAACAGCACACCTCCAAGTATTTTATTCTTTAAATAAAGCATTGATGCCTGCAGGCGAAAAAAAAAAAAAAAGTGTTATCCGGTCTTCAAATCTGTGTAGTGTTGTTGTTTTGTTCCTATATAATAGTCTGTTTATCCTCCAGTATTCTGTTAGTGGGTGTTTTTGACTCCTGCCAGCGTTTCTCAGCTTTGTATTTTGCCTGTGATTGTGTGATCTGGACTGTCTACTTCCCTTTCACCTTTGTTAAATCTTGCACATGTATCCTACCTTTCAGCCTCCTGCATTTTATCGTCTTCTAACACGTTCTTCTCTGGAAATTCCTCTCACTTTTTTTTTTTTTTTCCTTCATTTTTTTGTTGTTGCCGTGAGCAGAAACGGTCAAACACTCCGTTCCACCATTGTGTTATTTACATAGACGTATTTTCGAACCGATTTTTAATGGCTTCACACATTTATTTCCAGACCTTCCTTAACCCCTTGAAGTGTCCGCGTATTATTTAGCCCATCGCCGAGTAACTGCAGTGAAACTAATAGAAAAGGAACGGACCGTAGTAAGAAGGAATTCATTTTGTGGTACACTGGGAGTTTGCGGTTAAAGTCCTTATTATTTTCTGTTTAACCGAAATGAGAATCCGCAGCACTCTGAAAACATTCTAATACGACAGGCGATAACTACGCACAGCCTTCATTACAGCTCTCGCAGCAGGCAGACAAGGCCACTTAAAAACGCTCGCTCTCAGATGCGGGTTTTTTTTATTTCTTTTTCTTTTTTTTTTTAAACATAGATTATTGCTTTCCATTCAAATGAATTGAAAGAAGAGAGGATATCTGGGCCAGTGCTTGACTTGATTGTCAATGTTGCCTATTTAAGCGGTATTTCTCGAGCTGTAACAGGTGTGTATTAACCAGTGTGACAGGAGGGATCGCACTTTTTTTTTCAGATTCGGAGAAACCACTGTGCGAGACAAGCAACGGCCTGCCGCAGTGGAGACTCAACGAGCAGCTCTTCCCCTGCTCAATGTGTGGTAAAGTGTTCGGCCGCCAACAAACTCTCTCCAGACACCTTTCCTTACACACAGGTGAGATCCCAGTACACTCTCTCTCTCTCTCTCTCTCTCTCTCTCTCGCTCGCTCGCTCGCTCACACACTGTATGGTTCACCGAAACTGGACCGTTGGAGATTGGAAAAACATCACACGATCTTTCTTCAAATCTTCCACGGTCCAGTTTCGGTGATCCTGTGCCCACTGAAGCCTCAGATTTCTGTTCTTGGGTGAGTGGAACGCGAGAGTTGGTCTTCCGCTGTTGTAGCCCGTCCAGCTCAAGTTTCGACATATTGTGCGTTCTGAATTCTGCTCACCGCGGTTGTAAATGAGTAGGAAGGTGTATTTACCGTACCTTCCTGTCAGCTCAATCCAGTCTGGACATTCTCCTCTGACCTCTCTCATCAACAACAAGGCATTTCCGCCCAAAAAACTGACCCGAACTTTTTTTTGTTTGTTTGTTTGTTATTGCTGTTTTTCGCACCGTTTTGTGTTCATCATTTGATATCTGGTGGTCCAGTCGCTAAGGATCACACACTCTCACTGCCGCAGCCCGGGTTCGATTCCGGGTTCGATGTACTCGGTGCCGGTCTCAAGCCCGGATAAACCAGGAGGGTTGCAGGAACAGCGTCCGGTGTAAAAACCTGTACGAAAACAAATACGTGGACCAATGATCCGCTGGAGTGGACCCTGCGGGAATTGTACGGGAATAACGCTAGGAAGAAGAGAGGCTGTATTTCCTTCTTTGCAAACATTAGACCCCCAGAATGATCTAATGCAGTGGTTCTCAACACGGAGGGTGCAGAGAGATCGGAAGAGGGGCGCAAACTGTTTTCAAGAAAATAAACACAGACAGGGCATCATTTGTGTACTCGGAGTATTTTATTGCTTTTCAAATAGAATGTGTATAAATGAAAAACCCCGCGTTCTCTCTCTCTCTGCATTTGCTTTTTGCTGGGGAGAGGCGGAGCTTAGCCTGCCTTTTATCTAGCCGTCAGTGCTGCAAACTTAGAAACTTTTTTTTTTTTTTGCTAAAAAAAAAACAAAAACAAAGCACCTAGCGTCAAATCTAGCAACTTTCCGGAAAACCTTCGCAACTTTCCAAATGTCACCAGTACTGTCCTGCAAGCGCGAGGTCTCGCTTTCCCGCTGCACTCTCACCTCTCTCGGCGTCTGCTCTGTTCAGTGAGAGGCCGAGAGCCAGAGCAGCACGTCCCGGTGATCGCACGGCCGCTGACACACACGTGAATGTGAAAAGAAGCAAGCGCAGGTGTCCCACTGACTGATTTAACAACGTCATGGATAACGAGACGCGCCCTTCGTCCCGATTTACATCATTCGTATGCGGATGTTTTTAGAACGCGAGACGAATGAAATGCAACATGTTTCACATGTCGGACAGTCCACGTTATTACAGCCTAGTTCTCTTGTTCACAGTAGTTACAGTGTTCAGAAACATTCTATATCCTTACTATATATAATTTTATAAAAGTTAATCTACAAAAAAAAAAATCATAAAAGTAATTTTTTAAAAAGTACAAAAACACAAAAGCAAAAAATTAGAATAGGTTATAGATAGATAGATTTGATATAGAATAGATAATCATTATATCTGCTCTCCTCCAATAGGGGGGAGGGGGCGTGCCACGTGATGGGGGAGGCTTGGGGGGTGAGCTTTAGTTTACAAAAGGTTGAGGTCCTCTGGTCTAATGGACTTGGTGGATGTGGAAAATTGTGCGAATTTGGTTTTCTGTCAAGCCGTTAACAGGAAGCCTGCAATCCGTTTCCGTTACAGAGCTTAGGTTCTCACCGGGATACTGTAGACGTCTACCTGCTGCTGTAATCATGACTGTCCTGTGCTCATCCCAGGACTCAATATTCTCACACTGAACATCCTTTCAACACACTTAGTACTGTTTGACACCTAATACTTTAAATGATTTTTAATGCCACTAGCACCCATGTGTCCCCCAGAAGAGTATGGGTTTGCATTTGAAGCTAAAACTTTCTAAAACTGAACTGAACTTTCAGACTATTCACAGACGAGGTTGCACATTAGCACTAGGAGGATCTTCTGTAGATGCCTTTACTCTTTTGTTTTCAGGTTTCTTAGCTCTTTTGTTTTATATTTACTTTATCCAGAAAGTCTCTTTTGTATCTCTCCGAGAGCAAAATAACATGTTTACTGCATTTGAAACACCATAATGCGTATGCTCTTTGTATTTGCCTAATTAAATCAAGCCTTTGATTATGACCGAGTTCAACAAATTAGATCTGCGTGTGTTGGTGTAAGATGAATGAATTTTCATAAAGACTTTGCACTCACTGTGCTCACATGTACATAACTCTGTGTGCGTGTGTGTGTGTGTGTGTTTCATCAGAGGAGAGGAAGTATAAGTGTCACCTGTGCCCGTATGCGGCAAAGTGCCGTGCCAACCTGAACCAGCACCTCACCATCCACTCGGTCAAACTGGTAAGCACGGACGCCGAGCACCTCGTTAACTCGGTCACCAGCGAAGGAGGAGAACGCAAAAACTGCCCCTACTACTACAGGTACACCACACATGTGCGCTCTCATCAACATGGTTTGCATTCACACCAGTGGTGTGTCCAGGCTTTTAGACATGGGGTGTTTTCATTTAATTATCTACAGGTGGAAATTTATTAGCGAGCACACCACCAGGCAAGTAAAAGCTCCAGTGTACTGCCCAGTCCCATGGTATTGGGCCTGCAAACTGACCAGGCTAAAAATTGCCAGTTTACATAATGTAATAACGATGGATGCATCGATACTGATGCTGGTATTGGTGAACTCCCAGTAAATTTGTACCTGCAGTCATAAAAAAAAAAAAAAATCAAATGCATCGATACCAACAGACAGTACGACTCGACGTGAGCCTAGCGTACACGGTCACGTTAACGGACAGACGACACGAAATGATGGCTGTATTTCATGATTAACGATGGAAATCGAATCAAAGGAGACTGCAAACCGTGCTCTGTGAAAAATATCACGAGGAGGAACGACAGCGTATTCATACAATATGAGTAACCTGAGGAACATAAAACTCCAACGCATGTCTTTGGACTGGGGGAGGAAACCGGAGTACCCAGAGGAAACCCCCCGAGGCACCGGGAGGAAGTACAGATTCCAATCCTCAACCCTGGAGGTGCAAGGCAAACGTACTAATCACTAAGCCACTGAAATGCGTGTCTTGCGCTACGTTTACAACACCGAGGTGTGTCGTTTTGCGAAAGTCAACAGGAAGTTTCATAGCTTGCACATGAAATCTATATGGCCCGGTCACCAGGATACTGATTTGTCCGCCCGCGATAAGGCTCTATAGTCGCTGCTCTGTAGTTTTTAACGCTGAAGGGATTCGGTCAGAATGTCGCCTACGCCACAACGATTAACCCCTTAAACTCGGCTTGTTTAACAGTAACTTCTACATTAACTGCAGTGAAACTAACAGGGAATGTGTGTAGTTACGAGTGAGGAATGTAAGTAACAGGTCCGGGAAGTTCAAATGGTTAAATCAACATGAGCTAGATGCCATAAGATACCATTCATTAAGTCTGCAGGAAGCGTATAGGATTAACTGACCTCCTGTCACCCCTCTGAGAGTTTTGGTTTGAGGCCAGATTTGAAGGGTGGCAGCTGTCACCCTGCGCTACCCCTGTGGCCACACCCCCTGACTGACACCATGTTATGTTTGGCGATATTGAGATCATGGTTCGCTTTACCCGTGTCTCGTTACTGATAGATTCCACCAAAAGAATTAGACCTAGGCTCGTAATTCGATGGAAGGCATTATAAGTACGGATAATGAAATAATAGCGGAGGAAACTTCAGAAAGATAATCTCTATCTGGACCCAAATATCATCTATTGCCTAGAGAAGCACCGATCAAATATCGAGGATGAGCTTCAGCTTCGATTTCACATAACGTCTCGTCCAATTCACTGCTGTATTATTTTAATCCATGCTGGGAACGTGTGTGGTTTATTCAGTATGTGTGTGTGTGTGTGTGTGTGTGTGTGTGTGTGTGTGTGTGGAGAGCGAGAGATCTCTTAGCACGTTAGCACCTTTAAAACAGTATTACACAGGTCTTCAGCTCTGTTTTGTGACAGTAGCTCAGTGTGAAAGCTGATTGGCTGATGGTGGCCATGTTTGTTAAGCAATGTGGCCATCATCGGGAATGCAATTACAGAGTAGCACAACGACGCAACACACCAAATTTCAGCACGAGCGGATTTACAGATCGAGAGAAACGGTTAGCAGCTTATTAGTAGTAGTAGTAGTAATAATAATAATAATAATAATAATAATAATAATAATAAATGGTGTATTTATTCGTTCAGGCCCCTTTACATGACGCAATGATCATTTCGGCAAGAAGTTTAAAAACATTCAACATTGGCGGGTGGATTTTCTTTCCTTCAAATATGTAAATATTATCGAAAAACCTTTTACAGAGTAATTCCTTCTGACAGCCCTGTCTCAGATCAGTATCAGGTATAATACTGATGTGTGAGGGAGAGAGAGAGATCAGTACATTCCCCCTAATAGCCTTGCTCTGTGTGTGTGTGTGTGTGTGTGTGTGTGTGTGTGTGTGTGTGTGTGTGTGGTTCCATGCACGTGTCTGTCTGTAAAACACTTACAGAAGCTCGTACCCTTAAGCCACATGTTGTTGCCTCCCAACAGGTCTCTCACACACACTCTCACACACGCACAGAGGTTCCCCTCACTCACTCTCTCACTCTCTCTCTCTCTAGCTGTCGAGTGTGCGGTTTCCAGACGGAGCTGAACGCACAGTTTGTGAGCCACATGTCGCTGCATGTGGATAAGGAGCAGTGGATGTTCTCGCTGTGCTGTAACTCGTGTGAGTACGTGGGAGTGGACGAGGCCGAGATGAAGACTCACATCAACGCTGAACACACAGGTCAGACCCTTCTGCACTACACTTAAGGCCACTAGACTAGACACACTCGTACTCCAGGGGAGAACTTGTCCCTACAGAGAGAGTCGCATGGAATAGATAGCACAGAAATGCTTTCTGCTCTAGAAAGAATTTTTTTTTTTTTTTTTTGAGGAAAAAATAATAAAATAGTCATCGTGGTATGTCTGAACGTAAGTGAACTGTATTAATTAGGGATGCGGAAAAGATTTTCAGCCGAAAACGGGCATTTCCTGTTTTTGGCCTAAAATACGAGATGAAAATATATGCCTCCGAGGCCCCGCCCCTCAGAGCTCGGCGGTCAGTTTTCACTCTAGCCGACGGTTGTCGTCGCATTGCAGCATCACCAGATCCGCGAATTAAAGAACATTACTTTGACGTGGAGTAAAAGCAGCGTGCACGGGATACAGGAAGAGCCGGAGGTGATGACCGCGTCTGCTGAAGGATCGACGCGCAGCACAGAGCGACATGTGTACGAGCGATGAGGCGCACACTCCCTCGCTTACGGACATGCTTGACCAGATTCTACAGGAAAGCGCCTCGATCCACGACAAGCACAGCTACGCTTTCCACTGCTTGCACGCAGGTATTTATCCGCCCCGAGCACCACCGGAGAGCGAGAGACCGTTCAGTGCAGGATCTCCTGTTCGTGACGAGAAGAACCACCATCTCTCTCCTGCCAGAAAGCTGAGCAACTTTCGCTCTTGAAGAGAACCCTGCCACTTTTTCTCAAATAGAAAGCAGTCCAATTTGCCATCGTGTATCGAAATTACATTCAAATGCGTGTAGCCCTGCAAAACGTTCTCCTTGAGTCGAAGCTACGTCTGACGTTTACAGTTTGAGGTTGGTTTTAGTTCTACTGCTGCTGTTTAAACACAATAATCCTCAACTCATGTGGAAAATACGTTTACGTAAACAGAATAGAGGCGGACTTCGTAACTTGACTGCTGTTTTGCACATCATAGTAGTTTTCTAGAACTTGACATTATTTGGATAATTGGATAAAAAGAAAATCTGTTCATTTTGATTGCTACAGAACCGAATGAAGACTTTCTTTATTGAACTCAACACCCAAACCAAAACAATAAGTTTCTGTGTGATCATTTTTCAAGTTTTTCAATTGATTAAATTCATGAAATGAATTAAAAAGTCTTAATATTAATGCAGTTATACAAAAAAAAAAAAAACTATTTTAAATGGGGGGGTTTTTTTATTTATGGTTTTTCGGATGCCAAGCGCATCCTGAGTTTTCAGTTTCGGCCCAGGATTTTCTTTCGGGTGCATCGCTAATGTTAATCCTGCTATCGGCGTACACAGAGCCGCATCTGTCGGATTACCGGAAGAGGGCGCGTGACCTCGTGGAGTGGATAAGAACACGAAAAGTATATAATAAATTGTGGGGTGTCGAGAAGGAAACTCCGGAGTCACTCTGTGGTAATTGTGCTCAGTTCAATTTCTTTTCGGCTCTACATTGGTGCTGGACGTTGGAGACTATTTGCTAATCGTAGTACAGGTGTCTCAGAAGTAATCGAGCAGTCACATACTTCACAGTCATGCCCGAGCGTTTTCCTGTTCTTCACAGAAGTAGAGCACGAGTCAGGCGATTTTAAGTTTAAGCAGAAAGCAGTTCCTAAAGTACTGTATGTCTAGCAGCTTTGTGAAGAAGAAGAAGATCAAGACACATGCCAGAGTTCTTTTAAATAAAAGTCCGTACAGGATTACACAGAGTTGTTGGTCCTTGGCCGTTAACGTGAGAAATTCTGCACATTGTGACCAGAAACATGAACGAACTAGGTCTTTTTTTTTTTTTTTCCTTTTCCCTTCAAGTTGTATGGAATACATTTCACAGCTACATCCATTTGGTTTTAAAATTGTCAGTAGACATGGCCTGGATTTAGATTGACCTGTATGAGAGATTGATGAATCACCGATGAACTTTAAGATTTTCTGGGTTACTGGAAGCACATCTGTCGTCCGTTCCTGTCCTCTAGCAAACAGCACAGTGTTACGAACAGCCAGTACTCGGTGCTTTGTTAACCTTCCACAGACTTTCCGGGTCCAAATCCGAAGGTTGATAGCGTTTTCTAACAAAAGAGCCGATGGGTTTATCGCCAAGGTGCGCTGGCCTGCTGTTACAAGAGTTTATGTCTGAGGGGGGCCCCGGTCTTGTGTGCGCTTGTGAGTGTGTATTTATCTAGAAGACCTGGCGTTATCAGACACAGGAGGTTGAGAAATCAATAGCCTGAACGGTCCCCATGCAGCCACCCACGGCCAGGGCTCCCACTCTCTCACACCCGCTGCTGGCATTTAAAGTGTGCCAGAGTGGCTGTGTCCAGCGGGCAGGGTGACAGCGAAAGGCCAGCTCGATGTGTCAGGTGTAATTTAGACCTGTGCCAGGGACACTGCCTTCCACAGAATGGCTGACCTCTAATCAGTCTCTCCACACTGCCTGGGATGTGTACGTCTGCTGGAGTAAAAAGACAGGTTTTCAGTGCATGTGTATATGTGTCTTCCTGCTGCAGGGTTTCAAGCCCATTCAGATGTTAATCCATCTCCATGTCATATAGCGTGTCAGCTCCACTTATACGAACAGAGGCCGCTGACTTGACTCGCGCTAGCAATTTTTTTTTTTCCCAAACCGCATTGTTCAGTATCCCCCAGCAAACCAGGGATTACGCATGGTCCATCTCTCTGCTTTGCCTGACTGCCTGGATGGAAGTTTAGTATGCCAGACTTATACATTTATCAGACAGTGTATGCAAGCTAGCATCATGTCCATTCCGTTAGCCGCAGAGCTCTAGGGGAGAGTCATGGCCTGCGTCGCTCCCCACATCTTAGCTCTAGTGCCCGTGACCTGACCGCCCCCTCCCTCTAGCCCTTGCAGACTGAGGAAATCAATAAGGCTGCAGCCTTGATTGTTCTGCCTGCTTGCATACAGACAACAGGAGCTCAGGATCCCCGTTGACTTTATAATGCTGCAACGACCACTACACAGTCAACATGAAACAGGAAAACATGCTTTTTACCTTGGGAGAAAAAAAACAAACTCCTTCTTCTCAGAAATAGACCTTTCATGAAGCACTGCAGTTTCAGCCTACCACAGAGCCATCTGTTGGCTCTGATGTAATGACAACCGCTTCAGTCCTTACAAAGAAAAAGAACAAAAGCTGAAAATGATGGTGGGTTGCTTTTGCGCCAGCGGATCGCTTTAGCGCTAGCGGATCCCGGGACCATACGCGGAAAGCCTATGATGAATTAGTGGGCAATCAAGATGGGTTTCTTCACCAAAAATGGCTCGTGTCTTTTCCGAACACGTTACTTACTTGTCAAGTCGGACACAACACAAAACATGATCCAATCAGATGTGACAGCAGAATATTCGTTTCCCATGAAACAGCAACACGCCACACAGAAACACGTGGCATTTCAAATGTGATCATCATAGTTGTATGTAAAATTAGGTAAAGAAACAAATCCAGAGGATTTTGTTCAGTCAACAAATCCTAAGGTCCTAATCCTAATCCAAACTCCTTTTGTACTTTAAATAAAGTAACTCTCATATATATATATATATATATATATATATATATATATATATATATATATATATCTCAATGTGTGTGTGTGTTATACAGATTATCAGTCTCTATACATTTGAGCTGCTACTATTTCTTATTGAGAAGAGTGTTAACTGTAGTGGTCTCTACATGCCCACAACAGACAAACCTGTAGCGACAGCAGCAAATGATCACTTTTTCAAGTACAGGAAAGATTTAATGCTAGCAAGATGTCGTACCGCATAAAAAGATGGCACTGATTGGGCACATACCGAAGCATCCTGCTACAGCACTTGCCAAAATACAGGGCAGAGAAACGATGGCCGAAGTGCGTTGTGTGGGTGACGTCCTGTTTCATGTGCTTTACCTGGACAGGCCTGAATTCCAGGAGTCCCCTGAGTGAGAGTAAGAGCACGTCTTCATCTCTCTCGGCCCTCAGCGACTCCCTGAACAGCTCAGAGAGTGGAGACGTTACCCAGGGAAGCGAGGAACTCAAAAGTCTGTTGGCACCGCCTTCATCTGCCAGTAGCCAATCGAGCTTGGCGTCAGGAACAGAGGAGAAATTGGAAAAAGGTGAGATATCCTTCACCGTTATTACGGTGAACTAAGACAGTGATTTGTAACATGGTAGATGGTGACCGCCATATTGAAGCAAGGAAGGGATTCAAAACTAAAGTGAAAAGACCAGTTTGATTGCAGAAAATCAATATAGAGTGCCCTCTTCGAGTATTGGCACCCTTGGTAAATATGAGCAAAGAAGGCTGTGAAAAATTGTCTATTGTTGAACCTTTTGATCTTTTGTTAAATAAAATTCACAAAAATACTCTGCTCTCATGTATATTAAACAATTGCAAACAAAACACAGGTTTATCAAAAAATATATATTTGTTAAATATAGGTGTGCAACAATTATTGGCACCCTTTTAGTCAATACTTTGTGCTACCTCCCTTTGCCAAGATAACAGCTCTGAGTCTTCTCCTATAATGCCTGATGAGTCTGGAGAATACATGGCGAGGGATCTGAGACCGTGAAGCTCAACAACCTTTTGCCGCACATCACAGCTATATTCCTTGGTCTTACCCATTGTTATGAATGACTAAGGGAATTTGTAGTATGTTTTACCTCATATTTATACCCCTGTGAAACAGGAAGTCATGGTTGAACAATTTCCTGTTCCTAGTCACCCAACTGTACTATACAAAAAAATGTCAAATATCAATGGGAATATACTTCAAATAAATTTCTCATTTGAATTCATAGGGGTGCCAGTAATGTTTTGGGTTTTTTTTTTAAAATGTGAATATTTTGTACATTTTTTAAACAAAAGATCAAAAGGTTAAACAATGACAGTTTTTCACAGCCTTCTTTGCTGATATTTACCAAAGTTGCCAATATTAGTGGAGGGCACTGTATTATTTTTATTATTATTATTATTTTTATTTTATTTTATATGGACCGTAATAAGTCTGGGGAAAAGACTAGAGCATTGTCAGGTGTGCATGGGTTTGTTTTTACTTAAAAAGTCATCTGGTGCTGATTCCAGGTGTCTTAGTTCTAGACATCTACAGCGTTAAGTTGGTTTGGGTGCTGCAACAATACGCTGACAGTCTGACTATCTCTGACTTGAGCATCTTAGTTATTTACATGACTGCCATTGAAAAATTGCAACCATGAAATCAGTGGTCCAAGGACAAAACAACCAGTTTATTGCAGTTACAATGAATTAAAGAGGAACTTTATTGTATAGTAGAGGCTAACAAAACGTCGAGCATCTACACACTCAGAATATAGAGCAAAAAACAATGACATATTTCCCAGACATTGAAGGATTTAACTTTGAATGGTAGAATATTGTTTAAAATTTGTAAAAACCAAAAATCTGATTACTTAATAATTTGTTTCTTAAGCTGGGAAAAACACTAACCAGTTCTTGAAAAGGTCTACAGTTTCCTGCCAACACCAGCTCCCGCATCAGTACTGTCACTTTGTGGAAGAAAAAGTGTTACTCAACCAAAGGCTTAGCCAAAACTTGCTTGTCAGCTGAAAAGCATTGCTTATTCTTTTAAACGGCTCTTTTGTTTGACTAACACCAAACCAGAAATACCATTTAAGCAGCACTCATGCCACCCTTGCTAGTTGTTTTGTTTAATAATCGCTTATAGCCTACATGAGGGTGGAATCTTAGTAGGGTTATGTTTAGGTTATGAGTCCTTACAATGTTGCGTTTGTACTTCTGTGTTCATGTCATCTGCTGTCTTCTGGTTTTGTTGCTTTGGATAAGAGTGTCTGGCAAACGCTTTAGCATAAACCTGTAAATGTGTCCTCTCTCCCTCCCCCTCCCTCAAGGCTTTGAATGTGTGTTCTGCAACTTTGTGTGTAAGACGCGGGCCATGTACGAGCGGCACCTGCAGATCCACCTGATCGCACGCATGTTTGAGTGCGATGTCTGCCACAAGTTCATGAAGACGCCCGAGCAGCTCCTCGAGCACAAGAAGTGCCATACGGTCCCCGCTGGAGGGCTCAAGTAAGGAAAGCAAGTACAGCACGAGTTTCCTCTACCACCTCACAAATACCACTCCCTCCCCCAACCGCCCTACATAACCCTTGCCCATCTGCCCCCTTCCCACCCACAGCACAACCCTCCCGCCTGGTAGTGAGCTCCCCCTGGAGTGCTGCTTTTGGATCAGGCTGATGCATATTTTCCTTAATATGAAGAAACAGCTTATATCGGAGCCACAAATATTCACCAATTAAAGTCAGCAAACTGGTTTTAATATTTGAATTACATTATAACTGAACCAATAAAAAAAAAAAACCTGTGTGACTGACTGCTTCCATGCACTACCACCCATACTCCAGCCAAGCCCACTCCCCTGCAGAATCTCTGACCAGTCCCACTTGATCCCACACACACCCTCAGAAACTCTGGCCACTCCCACATGCCTGCAGATACTCTGACCAATCCCACAGAATATGACCACTCCCACTGACTTTTGGAAAGTCTGACCATTCCTAAATGCTTCTGTAAACCTGACAACATATTCCTGTCAAACCCTGAACTACCACAGAATATCTGGCCATTCCAACTAGCTCCTGCAAATCTTTGACTATTCTCACTTTCTGAGAAGTCATGACTATGCCCACCCTATCTCACAGAGACCCTGCTTCTGCTTCCCCAGACACTCTCAGTATGCCTGCCTGCCCTTATAGAAACTCTGACCATACTCTCCCATACCTGCAGAAATTTTCACCAATCCTTCCTGCTTCTATAGAAACCCTAACTGTACTTATCCTCCACTGCAGAGACTCGGACCAGTCCCGACTACTACTACAGAAATTGTTGATCAAACCCACCCACTCCTTGAGAAACTCTGACCAGTCCCACTCGCACCTTTAGAAACTCTGACCAATCTCTCCTGCTCCTTAAGAAACTCTGACCAATCCCTCCTGCTCCTTTAGAAACTCTGACCAGTCCCACTCGCTCCTTTAGAAACTCTGACCAGTCCCACTCGCTCCTTTAGAAACTCTGACCAATCCCTCCTGCTCCTTAAGAAACTCTGACCAGTCCCAGTCGCACCTTTAGAAACTCTGATCAATCCCTCCTGCTCCTTTAGAAACACTGACCAGTCCCACTCGCACCTTTAGAAACTCTGACCAATCCCTCCTGCTCCTTTAGAAACTCTGACCAGCCCCACCCGCTCCTGTAGAAACTCTGACCAATCCCACCCGGTACTGTAGAAACTCTGACCACACCCACCCACTTCTGTAGAAAGCTCCTGTAGAAACTGACCAATCCCACCCGCTCCAGTAGAAACTCTGACCAATCCCACCCGCTTCTGTAGAAAGCTTCTGTAGAAACTGACCAATCCAACCCGCTCCAGTAGAAACTCTGACCAATCCCACCCGCTTCTGTAGAAAGCTCCTGTAGAAACTGAACAATCCAACCCGCTCCAGTAGAAACTCTGACCAATCCAACCCGCTTCTGTAGAAAGCTCCTTTAGAAACTCTGACCAATCCAACCTGTTCCTCTGGAAATTCTGACTAATCTTACCCATTCCTTTAGAAACTCTGACCAATCCTACCAAGTCCAGAAGAACCCCTGACCAATCCCCCTGCTCCTTTAGAAACTCTGACTAATCCCACTCCTTCTGTCTGCTGCACCCCTCTCCTAGAGCTATTTTTGCCTCTACCCTCCAACTCCTCCTTCAGTACCCTAATAGCCTTGGTCTGGTCTGCCCCCTCACACCTAGTGTTGGACAGCAAGTATTTGGTTTATCTTTTTCGGCTATTTGGTGGACGAATTCTTTAGCTGATCTCTCACGTTTGTAGGTGGCTACATTTTTAGTACGGCCTCTGTATTGCTCGGGTCTGGCTTTATCTCATCTACAGATATTATGTGTGTGCATTAGGTGGGCCTTGATCTTCAACAAATCACACTAGTCAATATTCAACATAATGCCAGCATGCAATATGTTTGAACTTAGTCCAGTTCCTCAAAATACTATTAGATCAAACATTTTTTTTTTTAAATTCTGAAATAAATTGCACACTACAATTCATCACATTGGCTCCAAGTCATATTGCATTGGATTGTTGCCTGCTTTAAATGTTATGTTTCATAAGGATATACACCCCTGGTAACAATTCCCCCCTAGACAATTAAGGTGAGCGTGAAAATACGTTAAACAAACTTTCCCTTTTTGCTCCAGGCCCCTGATCCGACAGCAGCATTTGAGGGAGAACTCCCCCAAACCCCCAGCCACAAAATGATACACAGATATAGGAAGCTCCTGAATGTGCCATGACAACCATTAACTAAAATCTGCGTTATTTTATATTGTTGATGTTAAGAAATCCAAAACAAATGTAGAGACTTGTCTAAAGCACTTTCAGGAACAAACGCATCTCTGCCATGCGACAATAGCTCATTCCAGCACGATGTCTGGTTCTGCATGTGTAATATCTGAAGAAATCACGACGAGCTAGTCAGCGCCTCTCCATCTGTTAAACCAGCCCACTGCCAAGAGCATTAGACTCGAGTTCACACTGTTCTTTCCCAGCCTGTCCTAGTCGCCAGCACTTACACAAAACTAAACACATGCAGCACACTTCTCCCTAGCCACACTACAGCACACACAGATACACACACACACACACACACACACACACATACACATTGACCCCTTTGTGGTTCATTTGTGGATCATTTCTTTTTCTCCCCCCTGCAGAGTGTTCCAGTACATAGTCCAGTCTTTTCTCTTTTTTGTGGTATTTGTCTAGCCGTGTGACATACATAATTCATGTCTCAGAGTCTTGTGTGTATTTCAGATGCCATTGCCTCATCATGTCACGTTATGGCTGTGCTTTCTCATGCTAGCTACTTTACCCTGTAGTTATCAGGCTAAGCATAATAGAGGTAGAGAGATCCAGCTCGTCACTTGGCGTGTTTAGTCACGCCTTATGGGCCATTCTCAGGAATACACAAAACAAGACACCAGAAAGCAGTAGCTTGATTTTTGGCTTTAACCTTCTCTCACATGTAAAAAGGTTTTTTTGTTGTTTGTTTGTTTTTCTGTTGTTCTTATTTTAAATAGCCAAACACACCACCTACTATTTTAATTATTACACATAAGTGACTAAGAGGTAGGAATGCAGGCATTTTGCCTCTGTGATGATATGGTATCAGGACTACTGATCTAGATTTAAATCCGAGCCAACAAGTGTGTCGTATAAGCTGTATTAAAAAAAAAAAAAAACCTTGTAAGGTACAAATGACACACGTTAAAATTAAATGTGCAGTTTTTTTTTACTTTTTTCAGCCAAGACATGCTTGCTGTCCAATGTTTGCTGCTTTAATTTGGCACCTGAGATACGTGGCTACTGTTGCCAACATACTTTCATACAAATACACTAATCACAATGAAGCATGGTGGTGGTAGCACCGTATTGTTTTTTTGTTCTTTTTTTTTTTCCCTCTCTCTCTGACTAATGCCCTCCTTACCTGGTCAATGACTTGGTGGATGATTTCTCTAGACAAAGTCTCAGTTGTGCCATATTCTTTCTATTTTCTAAATGATGGAAATAATGGTACACCGCAAAATGTTCAAAGTTTGAGACTTTTTTTTATTTTTTATAACCAATCCCTGATTGATACTTTTCAGACTTGTTTGGAGGGCGCCTTGATGTTCATGTTGCTGTTTGTTTAGGTATGTTCTCCAACAAATTCTGGAGATCACATGACACAGTAAATGCATAAATTCAATTAATTGTGATTGCTTATCACTTATACAACTATATATATTGTCTTCCACATAACTACTTTGGGCTGTTCTGTTTAGACTCATGACGTAGAGTGCTGTGAAAAAGTATTTTTCATATCCCGATTTCATCTGTTTTGGGTATATCTCATACTAAATTGTTTCAGAAATTAAAACAAAATCTAAGATAAAGCAAAAGCAACCTGAGTAAACACATAATATAGTTTTTTAAATGATAATGTTATTTATTGAAACCGAAAATGTCAACTGGGCCTGTGTGAAAATGTATTTGCCCCCATGGTTACTAATTCCCCAAATCTATGAAACTGCATTCATAATGGGGTTCAGCTGGATTAGACACAAGCAGGTGTGATTACTGCAAACGCTGTTCAATCAAATCAACACTTAAATAGAACTTTTTCAACAGCATGAAGTTGGTTAAAAGGTCTTACCCAGTAACACGCTGTGCCAAAGTGGAAAGAAATTCCAGGAAGAAGTTGATTGAAATACATCAGTCTGGGAAGGGTTACAAAGCTATTTCAAAGGCTCTGGGACTCCAAAGAACCACAGTGAGAGCCGTTATCTCCAAATGGAAAAACTCGGCACAGTAGTAAACCTTCCCAGAAGTGGCCAACCTTCCAAAATTCCTCCAAGAGCACAGCAACGACTCATCCAGCTAGTCACAAAAGAGCCAAGGACAACATCAAAGGACCTACAGGCTTCTCTTGCATCAATAAAGGTCACTGTTCATGACTCCACTATCAGAAAGACACTGGGCAAAAATGGCATCCATGGAAGAGTAGTGAGGTGAAAACCACTGCTAAACCAGAACATTAAGGCTCGTCTGAATTTTAACAAAACACACCTTGATGATCCTCAAACTTTTTGGGAGAATGTTCTGTGGACTGATGAGTCGAAAGTGGAACTGTTTGGAAGACAGAAGTCCCGTTACATCTGGCGTAAACCAAACACTGAATTCCACAAAAAGAACATCATACCTATGGTCAAGCATGGTGGTGGAAGTGTGATGGTGTGGGGATGCTTTGCTGCTTCAGGGCCTGGGCAACTTGCAATAACTGAGGGAAACATGAATTCTGCTTTGTCCAGAGTTCAGTCTGTTAGTTGAAACTCAAGCACAACTGGTTCATGCAGCAGTACAATGATTTAAAGCATGTGATTTAGTCCTAGTCTAGAAGTAAATGAAAGACTGATCTCCAGTTATCGGTAGCGCTTGGTTGTAGTTAATGCTGCAAAAGGTTGCATAATCAGATTTATGTTTACGGGGACAATTCGTTTTTCCCATGGATGATAGGTGTTGGATCACTTTTCTTTGCTTCAATATATTGTATTTCGTTTGAAGATATTTAGTATGAGATATACACAAAAACAGAAGAAATCAGGATAGGGGCAATAATAATAATTATTATTATTTTTTCCATAGCACTGTATAATCCCAGTTAAAGTCAATTTCATTTCCAGGTTGTAACCCTACAGAATGCTCAGTGGGGTCTTTACTTATGCAGTCCACCATATATTCGGTGATGATGTTCAGGCTTACCCATGTGGTTCATGATCAAACATGACTTCTATCAATGCAATCTATAAACATGAAACGTTTCGTTCTTTGAGCAGCCATCTTGGACAACCAGAATCGCCTGTTCCCCTTAGCTCAGTTTGGTATCATAACCACCCCCTAGAAACTGCCTCCCAAAGTTTAACAGTGGTCAATTATTATTTTTTTCAATATAATTCCTAAAAATGTATGTGAGCAAGTGTAAGAATATTTAACAATGTATTTATAGACTCCTTTTTTTTTTTTTCCTATTACCTTTCTATCATTTATATTACTTTGTAGCTGCATTATCATCATAGCTTCAATGCAAAAAAAAAAAAAAAAGAAAGAAAGAAAGAAGCAAACTGTAGACACGAAACATGTCTTGGCTGAGGTATACCATTTAGGCATGGTATTTCCAAGAGGAAATGAATGCAATTTTTTTTTTTTTTAACCAAACCTTTTAAGATGGTTTGGCACTAGAATGAATGAAAGCCAGTAAGAACGATGAGGTTCATTCAAACGGTGTCCATGAATTGAGAATGTCTGCTGAGCGTGAGTTGGGTGTGTTGCGCCTGCTCTGCTGTGGTGAGATTGATGAGAACATGGTAGAGTTGAGGTTCAGTGTTGAGGTTCAGCGTTGAGGCAGAGAAGCGCTCTTCTTGGTGTGCTTTCTGAGGTCATTCTGTTCTGCAGGGTTTGTGAAGCGCTTTGGGGCCCTGAGCAGATGAAAGGTGCTATTTAAATGTAAGTGCTCCTCATTTATTCATTTAACCTCCGTCTGACCCCCAAACTTTCACTTAAAACACATATCTGTATGTATACACACACACACACACACACACACACACACACACACACACACGTATATGCAATACACACATAAACTTGCACACACATAGATTTTATGTTATACACCATTCAGGGTCAGCTACATACATAAGTGCATCCTTCATCCCTTCCCTTTGTCCATTTTGTGTGTGTTTGCGTGTGTTTGTGCACGTTGTCCATTTTTGTTTAAAAATATATGTAGAAATTCGAAAAAGAAAATTTAGGCTTACTTGGAAGCCACAGTATTAAACATCCTTCCATGCTTCCGGCACACCCTCACCTTCTGTCTCTGTGCCCAGGTGCCCTCTGTGCATGTACTCCACCAGCAGGGCGGCGGCCATGGAGTGCCACCTGAAGACGCACTACAAGACGGAGCACCGCTGCCGCATCTGCCAGGCGGCGTGGGCGAGCCGGGCCGAGCTGGAGCGGCACGCGCGCGCCCACCGTCTGGGCAACCACTACCGCTGCGAGCAGTGTGGCTATCTGGCCAAGACGGCCAACAAGCTGATAGAGCACGGACGCGTGCACACGGGCGAGCGCCCCTTCCACTGCGACCGCTGCAGCTACAGCTGCAAGCGCAAGGACAACCTTAACCTGCACAAGCGGCTAAAGCACGCACCGCGCCACGCGCTCGGCTGCGCCCGCTGTCCCTTCACCACCACGCACCCGTTCGTCTACAACCGCCATGTCCGCAAGCACCAGGCTGGGGAGGGCAGTACCCAGGAGGAGGCCCAGGCTTTCATGCCACGCCCGCTCAGTGCTGATGCCATCGAGCCCCTTTTCCTGCCTGACGGTAGCAGTAGCAGCCCACTCATGAGCCTGAGTGCCTCGCAGGCCTTGCAGTCGGTTGCCTTGTCTGTTTCGGGTATGCTGCCTGCCACCGCACCCTCCCCGCACTACCTCTGTGCCAGCGGAGCTTCTCCTACATCACCGACACTGGCGGCTCACTATTTCGAGCAGTACAGGACCTCGGACCCGGCTCATCTCATACCTCTCACCACACTCTTCAGCGCTCGCCGCCGCTTCACATTCCATAGCCATGCCCCCTCGCGGTCTTCTCCGCCTTTCTCCAGACTCTGGCCCCGCCCATCCTCGCAGACCTCACCCTTGCACATGTCCCCCAAACACTCCTTCCTGGCGTATCTGGGACTGACGGAAAGAGCAAAAACCGTCTGAGCTGCCCATTTCATCCGAGCTACCTACCTCTACATTTTTCTTTATTCGTCATTCTTCCTTCATCTTTCCTTTCTTACACTCACCCCTGGCACCATCTGGACAGCGGCTAGGAGTGACCAGTCCTGCTCACAGCAGTTCTGTCCGTTGGCATCAGGAGAACGCTGCTCCTGAGGAGCCGAACGTACACACAGTGTTTATCAAAGGGAAAAAAAAGGCTGTATGTGTTCAATGCATTTATATAAAAGCTGCTTTTCTTTATTAATAATCTAATTATTATGCTTTTTTTTTTTCTGGTTTTTTTTTTTTTTTCCTGCAGATTTTGAATGACCATGAAACAGTAGTGATTTCCATAGAATTTTCTTTCCCTTCTATGAGGAGGTGAAAAGAAAAAACAAAAGAAGATGCAAATGTTTTTAAGCGCTCGACTTTTTTTTTTTTTTTTTTTTTTTTTTGTGCATAAGTATGTCTTTTTGCCAAGCATCAGGTAGCATGGTCGCCTATGTGTTACGATTGTTTTCTATGTCATTTAGGGACTCAATACAAAATATCCCAGGGCGTTTGCAGCACGACAAAAAAGCGGGGGGAAAAAAAACTAACAAAATGACACGAATTGCTTTCTTTCAAGTCTCGTTTTCAGAGCGACGCCTCAAACCATGCACTTGATTATTTATCGAACTGTATATAGTTTTGTAGCCGTTTCTCCCCAACCCGGACCTCCACTGCCCCACAATGCGTATTGGCGTCAAATGGGTTTCAGGATTGGTGACGCCATTCCCGAAACACTGATCTCGGCTCGTAAGCTGAAGGCTATTTACCAGTCATGCACAGCTGATGGCAGAACAGTTTGAGGTTTGTTGTTTTTGTTTTTTTGTTTTTAAGACGAGCCATTCAGGGTGTGCCAGTGGTCCAAGCTATAACCGCTTCCTCTCTAGGAGCAGTTCGTCCACCGTACAGCCCTGAAAACCACAGCTCTTGCCATTACTACACGTTGCCACAGACTGTGCCAAAAGCTAACCAAGCACGAAAGATGACTAGAGTGACTAGTCGAGCCCTTGGCATAGCTATCGCATTGTAACATGCACCTATACATTTACAAAGGTATATGAGGTGACAGGTTGTTAGGGGAGAAAATCCCGTGTGTCCCGTCACACAAGGCCGATTCAATGGTGCTTTTTGGAGCTTTTTTTTTTTTTTTTTTTTAAATCGTTTCTGGTTTGTGTGTGTGTGTGTGTAAAAAGGAGAAACTGTTCCAAAATGACTTGAATGAATGTACTTTTCGTTGGTTCATGTTAAAATGATACAGAGGTAGAGAGAGTCAAGAAAAATAGTGGTATATTGGTTTTGGTGGCCTTCTGTGTCTTAACATTTCCGGTTGCTTTAGTTGTTTGTTTTTGTTTTGTTTTCTTTCAGTTTTTTGTTTTATTTCCTACCATTTTTTTTAATGAGCCTTTAAAATGTAAAGTATATAACTATATATCCTGTACTAACAAGCTATTATGAAGATCTCATTGGATAATGGCTCTTAAGTGCAATGTGAAGGCAGCCGTTATTTTTAAAGGAGGATTTGCAGAAGCACGGCCTTCTCTAAAGCGGGCAGACATGGTACTAGTATCCTGTGTTTCCCCTCTCATTTCCTTTTTTTTTTTTTTTCTTCTTCTTCATTTTAATTGCACTTACCATGTTGACACATTTCAAGCAAAAGCACTTAAGCCCAATAACAAATTTCCTTTGATGCCACTTCCACCAACCTTGTCAGATCACAGCATTGGCATTTATACAATGCCACTCTCACTTGGTATCTGCCATATAGGTTTGGGGGGGAAAAGAAAGAAATATATCAACGCTCTTATTCACAGATATTGCCCATGTTGGACAGCTCGGTTAAAGTGAATCATACATTAGGTAGATTTTTCACCTGGCCACCGAAGGACCAGGCTAAATTTATAAATGCCAGTTTTGCACCGTGCTGTAAAATTGCACTTTTTCCCCAAACGAATCAGTGGATTATAAGAATAAATCTGAAACTAGAATCTGAATTAGAAATCAGAAATGAGTATGAAATAGCTCAGTCCATGATAAGCTCTTAAGCGATGTTGGGGAATGAGTCTGAGGAAATGCTCTACGGTAATGCTCCACTGTGTTTCGAGCTCAGAAAAGCAGTATAACACACTAAATTTAAAAAAAAAAAAAAAAAAAAGTAAAAAAAATAAATCAGATTGATTAGTATGATTTGATTTTATTTTTAAGGCAATCGTGGCTCAGGAATAACAATTCTCAGCCTTCAGTAATTATCAGAGGAATATCAAAAAGATTAATCTAGCTGTATTTTTGTGCAATATTCAAATGAATTAGCGCTCTCACTTTTTTTTTTTTTTCCTTTTAAACTAAAAACAGTGTCAACAAACTGATTTATTTCTACTTATTAACTCCGACACTATACAAGTAACCCTACGTTAACACTAGCGAGCCACAAAGCAACAGGTAATCGTTCTTTTCTTCGATGATCGTGCACGCGATTTCCGTGGCAAACGTCATTTCAACAGAGATTTTCTCGATTCTATGCAAGCGACAAATCCAAACCGTCGAATGATCGTCGAACCCGATCCTATCCCTCGTGTGGTCCGACGTTTCTTCAGTTACCCGTCCGCGCCTTTAGTTCCCGTTCCCCTTTGACGCACGGACTTGTAACCGTGGTTTCATCTCATCCATACATGTGCATATATATATATATATATAACACAAAAAATAAATAAATAAAGCTGGGAAAGAAGTAACAGATTGTTGTTGCCGCTTGTGAGCGTACCCTTTAGACTGCTTTAGACTTCAGCCTAGCTTTTAATCTGGCGACAAAGCTAGTACAAAGACTAGCATGTAACATGTAAATCAGTAACGCAAGTGGTGTGTATAAATCATATAGTTAGCTGTATGTTTTGGCTACTAATGTCTCTCGAATTAATTTAAAAACGAACAGCTGAAGCGGTGGTGATAAGTCACCTTCGTCGTAAGTCTGTATATTCAACTTACAGCTAAGTGAATAATTAGTATTCACCATAATGCCTGGTGTAATTGTTAGGTCTGCGTGAACCTCTTTGCCAATGAATGCCAAGTTCACATGCAGATAAAGAGACTCTTAAGCCTGGAGCATTACTCACAGAGCCGACCCCTCGCCTCATCTCTCCACTGCTGGCACCCTCATTAAGCTTAGTCTTCTTTGTCTTTGGTGAAGATGAATCAGAATGAAGATGTGAATTTTTATGACCAAGTTGTGAATTTATAAATGCAGCCTTGCATCGCGCTCTCGAGTTGGTTCAACCAACAAGCTCTCTCTCGCCCTCTCCTCCCTCCCCCATTTTCATCCCTTGTTACGAACTTTTCTCTGCACACATGTCCAGCATGCAGACGGAGTGCTATGCCATGCATCGAGAGGAGCTCCTGATGGTCGATGACGCTCCAGCTCGATGCATTCTTTTATGCTGTAGTGCCACATGGTGGAAAAGACGTGGCCTGGAAGGCCCAAGAATGAGTCAGACTGATTCTCGGGACCCGTTCAGATCAAAAATCAGTTGGATAAGATCCTATTGGTCTCGATGTACCACGTAATCATTTTGTTAAAAGTCGATGACGGATGCAGCTCGGTCCTGTCCGATTGTGCGGGCAGGAAATGGAGGACAGACATGCCTCCCTGTGCTGACAACAGTACTCAAGCACTTATTATGTTTCTTTTGTCTAAAAGCAAAGGGGCGGTGCTTTTTTTTTTTTTTTTGGGGGGGGTGGGGTTTGTTTTTCTTTTTTCTACAACATCATTGTGCATTACACGAGACTACCTTTATAGCCCTACAAAAGATGCATGAAATCGATCGCTCTTTTCTAACTTGTAGCACTTACGTTCTTTCTTCGTTAAAAAAAAAAAAAAAAAGATTTACTCGGTTTGCATTTACCTTGATTATTTTCTTTTCCAGCACATTTCTGTTTGCTTTGCGTTTGTTGTTGTATTTTATGACTCAATAAGGCTCAACGATCATTTTTGTTTTTTCGTTTGTTTGTTTTGGGCACTCGGTTTAAAATTATATGCTGTAAAATAAAGCTTTTTTTATTACTTCATTCCTAAGGCTGTACAGGGTTGTTTGTGACAATAACTGGTAATTAGACCATTTGTACCTTCATTTTTGTTTTGTATATTTTTTTTTTCCCCCCCTCGATTTGGCATTTCTTATGTTCAGATTGCCAGTTCTAAATGTAACAAGATTTGAAAGTAAAGCTTACATCGGATATCGAATGTGTCGTCTTGTCATCCATGTACGGTTTAATGCTGCTTTCACACTGGGACGGCGCATGTTTAAACGGGAAGTTGCGGGCGCGTGTCCACTTTTTTTTTTTTTTTGAACTGCTGGCCAAAGTTCAACTTGTTCTAATAGTGTAGTGTGATGTCAAGCGCTTTTCATCCGCTGACCAATCGGATCCCTAGTTGGGAGGCGAGCAAGAAACGCGAACATGGAGGACGAAGTGTCGATGAAAAACTTGTTAGGGAACGAATATATGGGAAATCATGACTTAAATCCAGCATGTTATTTGAATCGCCAATATTACGATGTTGAAATATAAACAAAAATAACAGCTTGTCTAGCCACTTGCGTAGCGTTTAAGTAACACCCATTGCCGGTCTTTATTCCAACCGTATCACTGTGAATGAATCTAATCTACATGGAAAGTGAGAAGAGTTAAACTGGTACAACTCTCAGCCTGATTTGCAGACAAAAACCGCACATGTCGAAAGAATTCTTGAGATCGGTGGTCTCGAGACGCGACACGACGTGACGTGCTCACGTGACTGCTCCTACGACACTCGTCCGCTAACAGGACGACTGCATAGAATGGCGCAAAACTCGAACTGCAGAATGAAATGTTTGAGTTTAAGTGAGTGATCCTGTAAAATACTGGCTTGCTCATGTAAATGAAAATATTGTATATATATTTTCTTTTACCCAGTCACTAATGGCTCTGAACTCCTCCTCTTCACTGTTTAAAAGACATAACATGGCTGCTATTATACCGAGGGCTCGTGTCTGTTTATGCGATGAGCACGAGCCTGGAGCACAGTGATCAATGATGTACTGTACGCAGAAAGTCGTTTTCTTTAATCGTAGTTTTATCTATCGATAGCGAATCATTGAATGCTCTGGCACGGAGACCACATTGTTGTACAGTCCGTCATAGAATTCCACCGTGATTTCGTTCGGGTCATCTCGTACTGCGTGACAAGTAATAGGCTTGTGAAATCGCGCAGTCGAAAACCAGCCTTAGTTACTCAATCGTGGCTAGGACCGGTAAGAGCGTTGTTAAGAATTACGCTGTGCTCGTCACGTGAGCTGCTCTGGCCGGCTATTTTAAGTGTGAAAGTGTACGATTTGAAGAGGATATGGCAACACGCAGACGTTAATTACACCTGTAATAGTGTGCAAATCAGCGTCCTAATAACAATCGCTGTAGTGAGTGTGTAAGTACTGAAAACGTCAGCGCATTTGAATAAGAGCAGCAAGATGTATAGTAAACGGTACGGTAAGTACGACAGTCCTGACGAGTTATCGATGTTCTTTCAGCAGCTTCCTTTTTCTATTTCTAAAATGACATCCCGCCACTGCTGTTTGTGAAATTGAGACTTCAAATGTGTTCTGAAGTCATTTTCCGAACAGCAGTGGGAAGGAGTCCAGTCAGGGCCCTACAGGCAGAGGCGAACTCCCTGAGCTCGATGTGCAGCAGTCCGGCAAGCAGCGAAGCGCTCAGACCAAGCCAAAGGTTGCAGCTGCCTAATGAAAACAGATGAAGCAGAGATAAAGTGTTTGCCGCCATTAGGGGCTCCATTCATCACGGTTAGCCTGGGGGCTTTGGAGCACCTTGTACAGGGACTTCTCCCTCCCTACATCCTTCCATCATGCTGCAGTAGACACGCAGCCGTGGCACGAGGTCAGCCACAGACCAGCCATTATAAAACCTTTCCAAAGCAATGAGTTGTGATGAGCTGTATATGAGCTATAGGTGCTGGTTATTGTGGCTTGGGAGGATTAGGGTCCAGAATCTCTCCGTTATAGTTGATATGTAATATTTGTATTAAACGTCATTCGGTATCTCAGTGTTGCACACAGAATGTAATTTAGGACACATTGTAACTTATTGTTGTCTACATCCATGAAAAACGTTCAAAAGTTTTGGAGGCGGCCATCTTGGGTCACGGTGGATGCGGAGCTCATCCCAGGAACGCCGCGCATGAGGAGGGAATACACCCTGTACAGGGCATCAGTCCATTGCAAGTGTGACTTACGGTCAACTATAAATATTCTTTCAACAAACTTTCAATGCTGGAACGTGGGGGAGGCAGCCAGAAAACCAAAAAACTTGGAGAACCAGAATCGCTTTTTGGCTTGGTGCACTTTGGTATCGTTCCCTGCTTCCTGCAGTTTGAAGATGGAGTTATCCTGGAGGTTATTCAGATGATATAGTGTAGTTCAACTCTCAAGTTCAATCCATAAATACTGACTCACCCTGATAAGTCACAAACATGTCTGTGTAAGTACCATCGCTGTATGACAAACAAGAAGGAAGCTTTTAAAGAAGAACCATTTCTGAGATTTGACCTTGTTGTAACCTTGACCCTGTTTGTAACAATTTCAAAATCTAAGCCGTTCATCTGCTGGTCACGATGATAATTCCATATCCGTACATCCATCCATACATTTTCTATACCGCTTACTCCTTTTCAGGGTCACGGGGAACCTGGAGCCTATCCCAGGGAGCATCGGGCACAAGGCGGGGTACACCCTGGACAGGGTGCCAATGATAATTCCGTATAAATCCTACAAATATTCAACCACGAGCTCGAGATATCACACCAACGAGAATCCCGGACGGACCCACAGATATCCCAAAAACATAGTGCCTCCTCTACCTGGCTGCGGAGGCATAAAGAAATGATCTAAAAACATGTAATCGTTGATGTGGGGAACTTTTCTTTAGGGGGGACTTCGTTTCACTTCAATATTTATGGAAGGAGTCTCCAGTGTCAGTACTTTGTAACAGTAAGTTTTCTGACTGTTTGTAGCTTCTATAATGTAAGTGACATCATGAACAAATTTGTTTCACAGACATACAATGTTATCATACTGTGTATCTATATAAATGCTTAAAAAAATATACGATGTTCTTAAATAAAAAAATGTTCAATTGTAATCGTAGGCAAATTGCAGCAGGGTAAGAGGGATAAAACACTTCGGAACATGCCTGTAAAAATAAAGTTGAAACTAATCAACTTCAGCATGCTAACAGGCACTAGACTTCATCACAGCAATCCATTGTTGACTGTTTTCCTATAACAGCACGCCCCCAAGAATTTCACTCCTTACTTAAACCTCTCCTGCTGTCCGTGTGAAGTGTCTGGTGTGTGTTACAAAGCTGATGAACGAGGGCTCGCTGTCAAGCCTGCCTGCTTGGCACTCGAGGTGTCGCCTCAGGGGCTGAAGCTCTCCTCTGGGCTCTTATTCCTCTTGGACGGAGCGTCCACTTTGGAACGACACACTGTTAGTCCGACTCTAGCTTTAATGAATCCTCTCCAACCGTGCTCCGACGCATCTTAATTAACTTCAAAGCGGCACTGGAGGCCAGAATCCGCCTCGGCCCTGCGTGACCCCCGCCACTGTGGAAACGTTGATTAAGAAGTGTGTCTCCAGAGTGATCGGGTCACGCACACAGTATCTGCGTCACACTGGGCTAATTTAGTCTTACGGGCGTCCAGCTATATATATATATATATATAAAAAAATTAAATACTAAAAAAAAAAAAAATTCTTATCGCTTATTTAGGACAGTTTCTTGCTGCGAGCTGAGAGGAAGCATTTCCCCTGAGGTTTAAACCGAGGATGAGATCGTATTATCCGCCCAAACGTTGCTCCAGTGGGTCAGGGATTAATGTGTGAGGAATTGCACTGGCCATAGTGGAAACGTGTGTGTGTTTTGGAAGCGAGGCGGGCAGTTTTTCTCTGCACAACCTCAGGCAGGAGTGTGTCTGCACAGAAAGGCAGCCTCCCGACACGGGCGCGAGAGAGTCGGCAGAAGCCGATCGATAGGCTGTTGGCTTTTTTGTTTGTAGGTTCAAGCCGGCCATGGCTTTATTACAGCCAGGTTCGAGTCATCGGGGAGCTGCTGTCTCGTGTTCTGTTGCTGTTGTTTGTTTGTGTGTGTGTGTGTGTGTGTGTGTGTGTGTGTGTGTGTGTGAGAGAGAGAGAGAGAGAGAGAGAGAGAGAGAGAGAGAGGAGCTCCCTCCTGTTTGCCAAAACTGTAATCCCACCGTGACCTTGCATGACCTCGCCTCGAGAGGAAAGCTGCTTAGAGGAGTCTGTGGAAAGCCCCCCACCCCATCTCCACTCAGATGTCTCTCACTCTCTTTTTATCTCTCTTCTGTCTCTCTCCCACGTCCTTCTCCCCTCCCATCTTCCGTTCTTTCTCTCTATTCTTCATCTCGTCTTCATTGTTCTTTTTCCCCCACTCCCTCTCTTTCTCTACAGTTCTGTGCGAGAGAGCTGAGCTAAGTAAAGACAGATCAGCATTCAGCTCTACAAAGAAAGAAAAAAAAAAAAAACACACACACACAAACGCCTTCAGACCAGTCTCCAAGTGGACTGCTCGGAAGAAAGAGAAAAAAAAAATTCTCTGGAACCGATTACGGCTGGAGAGAACACCACATGATCTTCGTCTTTGATGGAGACTTCACAGTATACGTGAAGACAGATGAGGCTGAAGCGCCATCGGCAATGAGAAGGAAGCAGAAATAAGGCAATCAGTGAGATGTAATGATGGTGCTGCTGCTTCTTCAGTAATTGGCACCAAAGCGGCATCGGAGTAAGATTACTAATCCGCAATTCAACGGCGTGGATCGCCAATTGGGTTTCCGAAAGGACGTGTGGTGACACGTATTTCTTACCCCAGCTGACCTGACAGAACTCCCCCTGGCCTGCCCCCAATGGCGCAATCTCTCAGCAAATAAGACCCAGACTGTACCACACGGACGCTCAGTAGGGGGCTTGACAATCTGGAGGTGCGACGGGGGTTTCAAAGAGGAAGAGGGATTACCCACAAGTCCCTGGGGGCTGGCCTGTCCAGACAAGGGTGGCACACAAGGAGGGTCCTTTGTCTACTCAGTGCCACACAATTATCCATCATGAATGGAAGCAATTCAGTGTCGTATTACTTATTGCCCTGCACTTTGAATTAGGGTGAGACTTTTAAAAGTATCAGCTGCATCCCAAGGTCTACTTAGGCGTCCCAAAGTCTGTAGTCTAGACACGCAGTTCTCCGGAGCACTCTTTTATGTACCCATTCATAATAAGGTGGCTGTGTGGCTCTAGATCACCCCTACATCTGTAGAGCTGACATTGAGCAAATTGGGATAAAATACTACTGTAACACACTTACCTTACGGTTACACTTACCTTGATATGAAGCTAGCTAGATAATTATAATATCTACGTTTTGATGTACCTGTATTTGCACACTTTCATGGAAAACCTATATGGAGTTTAAATGTAATTTTGCTTTCTACCATTATCTTATCTGAAAAGAACTTCTGGAATGTAGGCTGCATTTCTTTACCGTATTTGACAGATCCCTGAAAATGGTTCAGTCTAGCTCTCAGGACAGATCTGTTATGCATGGTGAGCGGTTTCGCAGAGCCGTTTTAAACTTATTACATTAACATTTCAGTCTTCGAAGAAGAAAAATGATTCAAGTGTTCATTAGGAATGAACAACCGCCGACTACGCAAACAGCTTTTGTTTGGAACGCTCTCTGATAGGGAAACACACTGTTCTGGGGTTTTATATATAGACCCATTAAGGTTTCTGGATTCGAAGAGACAGTTTTCTAGATTTAAACTTTTTTTCTGCAAATCTAAGAGGCAACATAAAAATGTTTCCTGTTGTATATCCAGGATAAACGCCATGTGTTCACACATCACTGACCTGGGCCTGGGTCTTAACTGAATCGGTCCACACAGAACTGTAAGCATTGAGCTTGAGAGCGTACACATACGTGTGTCGGTCTGAATCAAATTCACTCGTTTTGGCAAAATGGAAGTTTGGTCTTTTTTTTTTTTTGGTCTACAACCCCTGCCACAAATTATGGAATCGTCACACTTAAAGGGTGCTCACCTGGCCTTTTTTACTTCGTAGCAAATAAACAAATCACAGATATGACACAAAACTATTTTTTGCTTAATAGCTGAACATTCTGGCTTCGTGAAACATACCTCAAACAAACTGCTTTAATTAACGACACAATTAGTGCTTTGTTGTTTATAACGGCCTGAATTCTTTGAGGCACGGACTTCACTGATGAAAAACAATATTCCCCGTCGAGCTGGTTCCAACTTTCTCGAATTCACTGGGATTGAGATCCGGACTGTTTGCTGGCCAGGTCATGGAGTTGATCTGCCTTTCCTGAAGAAAAGCTTTAAGACTCTTTGCTCTGTGGTAAGATGCATTAATCATCCTGAAAAATGACTTCATCATTAAAAAACTATTTATTATCGATGGAATGAGAAAAAGTGTCCAAAATTTCAGTGTACACCTGGGCATTGACTGTTGAGGTCTCCCCTGGTCCTTTACCTGACAGGAAAACCCATATCATGAATGAGTGGGGAAATTCGATTGTTTTCTTCAGACAGTCATCTTTATATGTTTCATTAGAACGGCACCAGACAAAAGTTCCAGCCTCGTCTCCTTGGCCAGTGCAGAATCGTGATTCATCACTGAATATCTCTTTCATCCGATCATCCACACTCCGTGACTGCTTCTCTTTAGCTCACTGTGACCTTGTTTTCTTCTGTTTAGGTCTAAGTGCTGGTTTTTGTGTGGCTTTTCTATACGTAAATCCCATTTCATTCAGCTGATATCTCACAGCTCTGTCACAAGCACTGACTCCCGTTTCCTCCCATTTGTTTTTTGTTGTGCATTTTCTATTTTCAAGGCGCATCACTGAGTTTTCTATCCTGACGCTTTGACGTTTTCCTTTTATAACCTTCCCATTTTGTTTATACTCGCACCAAATTATAGACGCAGCTGAGTGGGAACAACCTGGGAACATCTTTTGCCAGACTCCGTGTCAGATTTCCTTCTTGAAGGACATTTATAATGCTTTCCTTTGTTCCAATTGACAACTCTTGTTGGGGCGATGTTTCCTTTCAAAAAGTCCAAGGTAAAGGTCTGTAAGCACTCTCTGTAAACTGCAGACTAATTGTACATTAGTCAATTAGTACAATAGTCACAGCTGTTTTAGACTTGTGCTGGTATTTGTTTTAGAAATGCAAATTACAAGCCGATTGCATCATTTTTTCCTCTACTCAATCTGGAAAAAAAAATATGCCATTAATTAAAACAATTTCATTTACTTGTTTGAGGTATATTTCACAAAGTCTACCTAAAGATAGCTAAAACCTTGCTAGCTAAAAGAGTTCACCGATGTTAACGCCAGGTGTGAGCAGGGCCAGAGTGAAGGTCACGCTTTGATGACGTATTGAAACAGACATGAGCCTAATCAATTCAGTTTGTGATCAGATATCGACTGTCAAAATATCTGCAATTCTCCCGAGAGGCGTAACAGAAAAGCATCTGGATCACAAGTTAGAATTCTGACAATCCCAAAGCCATCCGTGTCCGGGTTCAAGAAAACAAAATTGGCCTTGGGTGGAAGGGATGGCATTACTCGCTTCCCGTTGTCAATCACAGTGGCACTAGACAGTCAAGAGCATCTGCGAGCTCATATATGCAGAAGAGGGCGGATGGTGCGTTCCTCAGTGTGTTACGCTGCCCTGTGATGCACCATGAGCAGCAGATCAAAAAGATGCAGTTGGCTTGCTTGACATGTCTCAGGGGAAGCAAATGTTAGCTTTCACTTTCTCCGGTTGGTAGCTTGACAAAGGAGTGCTGGCTGGTGGGAGGGAATTGGCCAAGACCAAAAATAACTAGAAAACAGGATGAATTAATCAATAAACAAACGTTCATGATGTTCCTGCACTGCAGTTCAAATCGTTAAATGTAAATTTTCTTTCTTTTCACTTTTAGAGGTAATCATATATATATATATATATATATATATATATATATATATATATATATATATATAAATTCTAGGACCTTACTTGTGAATAAAAGATACATTTCAGGAAATATATATATAATAAATATTTATTACAAAATGTCGATTTCACCGTGTGCCGGATTTTCCAGACGACCACACAAACACAGTCACAAAAAGCAGAAAGGGCCTTGCAGATCAAAAGCAAAACCAAAGCACCAGAACTTTCCAAACCATTTCAGTGATGTGTACTGATGTGGAAACGGGCCGATTGAGTCAGCACGGTTGAACCTGAGGTAATGTTTTCTTTGAGCGACACTCCACCACTCAAACAAAATAAGTATTCATATGAACTTTTAAAACAGGAAAGTGTGGGGACTGGTATTAATATTGTCATCATTTTTTTTAAACATGGACAGTCTAGTAAACTCTCTTGAATGACAATTTATGTAATTGGACATCTTACCTCAAGTGAAAAGTAAATAAATAATAGAGACAGGGTTCAAACTTCTCGGCTTCGGTGAAGCTCTTACCCATCAGACGCTGAGCTACAGTGTGTGTCTGGATTGGATTCTGCCTCATTTTGAGTCGCTCGAGATCAATCTGCCAAACAAATGAAGGAAAACTGAAGTAACTACCATAGATGTGAATGTAGTGTTAAATAAAATCCAAAGAAAGCTTCTTATTACGTTTATGTCAATCAACCATTTCAGTTTAATTGCTGTCTTTAATCAATTATCACACTACCATTTGGTTATTTGACTTCTAATTAAGACACTCCGAGCCAAATCGTTAATTCATATATTACAAGGCAACGGGTCGAATAAATTAAAGTCGGAACAGATCTAAATAAATTTCTTTCTCCAAATCAGGCCGTGATCTACAAATACTTTACGTTTACGCTGCGTTTAAATCGCCTGATAATTCCAGGCGTGAGATTGTTCATTCCCAACGCACGACCACTCAATCACACGGCTAATACACTAGCATACATTATGACATCAAATGAAAATGTCACCCATGCATTAATCATGGAGACAGGCCACTCGTGTACACGGGCAAGTATACACACTCTTGGCTCAAAGAGCGACACCTGGCTTAATTCTACAGTGCCAAGAGCCGTGCGAGTGTGTGTCTGGCCGTTGTTACAGTTGCCCACTGCTGCTGCTGAGCCGTGCCCATCTGCCAATTGGGCCACGTTCTCACAGCTTGTCCAGCATGAGCCCAAACGGAATGGAGCAGCAGTGGCCTGGCACCGCGCCCGGCCATGTCCAAACACCGTTCTGCCAACTCACACGCTGGCCTCGCTCCGTGCCTGCAGAGGCATCCTACATCAGCAGCCCACACACACACACACATACATACACTCACACCTATCAAAAGAGCAGAAAGACAGTGTTGTGTTGAATCTGGAAAGATGTTAATGTGATAACACTGATACGGAATCAGATTATCAGCGCTAGTCCTGCAGACTCAAACTCCAGCAGCCAGTTAAATTCGATCATAGCCTAGTAAGAACCACAATTACCACAACATACAAGTTTATTATCCATCAATCTATCCAGTTTCTGTACCGCTATCTGAGCCTATCCTAGGGAACTCGAGGCACAAGGCGGGGGACCCTGTCCAGCCCATCGCAGGGCACAATCCCGCACCCATTAATGCATTACAGACAATTTAGTGATGAGAATCAGCCTACAGCGCATGTCTTTGGACTGGGAGAGGGAACCGCCGTACCCGGAGGGAACCTCCAAAGCATGGATGGAGCATGCAAACTCCACACACACACACACACACACACACACACACACACACACACACACACACACACACACACACACACACAGGGCGGAGGCAAGAATCGAATCCCCAACCCTGGAGGTGCGAGGCAAATGTGCTAACCACTAAGCCACCATGACCTACAAACACAAGACCACAGTGGTGTTCAATGCTCGATTCTGATTGGTCAGAAGGGGTTTTTATGATGAGATATTTTTAGGACGCAAGTCACCGCAAATTTGATTATTTCCTAGAAAAACACATCCCAAAGTGTATTTATACACCACAAGAATTTTAATCAATTAAAGAACGACACGTGATACTTTTTTATCCGTTTGTAGTTATGTTTAAAGTTAACAATTTGGTCATTGTTTTGGAGCACACTAACTTTTAGATAACCTTAAGGCTGACATATTCATACTAAAAGCCACAAAACTTCGATTTTGAGTTTATGGGGACTTTAAAGCTGTGGAACATCCAGGAAACAAGTTAGTTCCTGTTAACAGATATTTAAGAAGTTAGAAATCAGTCACCAGTCACTTCTTTTTTTTTTTCCCTCAGAAGTTAATTAGACAAAAAATAAATAAATAAAAACGCAGCTTGTCACGCTACAGAGAAACCAGAAAGAGCAAACCCCTCTCATCTGAAGACTTTCCTATGGAGGAAAACGTAGTTACAGCTTTACCTCAGGCTGTTATGAAGCCCTGACACTTGAGAATGTAATATAACGTTAAATAAATTTTTCCTCACTGAAAACTTAAAAAAAAAAAAAAAAAACACTGTTTATGCGGATTGTCCACCATATAAGTCCCTGTGAATTACCTGTTACTACAGAAACCAAACATGTTAGAACACACTCATTCATATAAACCAAGAAACCACAGGATCGTTTTCTTAATAAATGTTCATTTAGATCAGCCACAATTTTCAGTTAAGTTTAGCTGACAGCCCAAAGATGAAACATTCACATTGTGGCTGGATCTAAAATGTAGAACAGGGTAATAAATTTGCTGCACACTATTTCTAATTCATTAGTTTAAAAAGTTTTGAGGCAAAAAAAGAAAGAATTCTAATAGAAGAGTGGCAGCCTCACCATTTTAATAACTTCCATCCATCCATCTTCAACCGCTTACTCCTTTTCAGAGTCACAGGGGAACCTGGAGCCTATCTTAGGGAGAACAAGGCGGGGTACACCCTGGACAGGGTGCCAGTCCATCGCAGGGCACAATCACATACACACTCACACACCCATTCATACACTACGGACACTTTAGACACGCCAATCAGCCTACCATGCATGTCTTTGGACTGGGGGAGGAAACCGGAGTACCTGGAGGAAACCCCACGCAGCACGCACGCACGCACATGGACCCAACGGGCATCAAACCCCAGACCCTGGAGGTGTGAGGCGAACGTGCTAACCACTAAGCCACTGTGCGCCCCATTTTAATAACTTTTATTTTGTAATGGAAAGCTGTGGAGGGTCATTTTGTCGTGTAGCTAAATAAAAATGTATACAATACACCTGCATATTTTTCTTGTATGAGATTGTCATCGTTTTATAAAACTAAGAGATATATGAATAAAAATGTATAAGATTTAAAACAGCATTTGTTTGTTTGGTTTAAATGCATGATTTAGCATTGGCGTTTCCAGCACAGGATGGCGGACATTTACATTTGATCGCTCACACGCCTGAGCTAAACCGGAAGTTGACCTGCCACAATGTTTGAGGCAACGTCCTTATTACGTGGTGATTTGTACCAAGTTTTAAATGTGATAACCTATAACATGCTTGTTTGTTTTTTTTTTTAATAAAAAAATAAAATAAAAAAGTCCTAACCTTTAGCTTGAATCAATCCTGCACCATGCCACTCTCCTCAGTTTGTCTCCATATCCCAAACTTAATAAAATAAATTAGCGCCTGGAGCAGTTTATTTTATTGATCCTCCGTCATGACCTCGTTAAAACCAATTTAAACCTCCAGCTCATTAACCCAGGAATAAATACCTCATACAGTTTAAATTGTAAACGTGAACTAAAGTATTTGCCAGTTCAATTTGAATAACGACGACACGCTCGTCTCCAAAAAACTCTAGATACCCAATTAGCAATTAGCGCGTTTCTGAACACAAACATCCAGACACTCAACCAAAGAGAAGGAATTGGTAAGGAGCCCATCACAGTCATGTGTGCATTACTCCATAACCTTCATCAATGTTAATTTAGTTGTAAATGAAGTGTAACTAATTGAATGCGCTTTTAAAAAAAGTTAATCAATGATGTTAGGTGGAGGCATGACTGGGTCAGATACTGAAGAATTTGAAGCCAATTAACTAATTAAAGAATCAACTAAAGTAGTTAACAATTTAGCAGGGCTGCTAAAATGGCAGTACTGATTGATTTTATATATAGATAGGTAGATATATACACCTATCTATCTCTCTCTCTCTATATATATATCTATATCTCTATCTCTCTCTATATATATATGCTAAAATGGCAGTACTGATTGATTTTATATATAGATAGGTAGATATATACACCTATCTCTCTCTCTCTCTCTCTCTATATATATAGATAGATATCTCTCTCTCTGCTAAAATGGCAGTACTGATTGTTTTTATATATAGATAGGTAGATATATACACCTCTCTCTCTCTCTCTCTCTCTGCTAAAATGGCGGTACTGATTGATTTTATATATAGACAGGTAGATATATACACCTATCTCTCTATCTATCTATCTATCTATCTATCTATCTATCTATCTATCTATGTGTATATATCTACCTATCCATATATAAAATCAATCAGTACTGCCATTTTAGCATATATATAGATTTTTTTTGGGGGGGAGGGGGAGAAAATTGACAACACTAGATAATTGCAGTGCTTTTACTTTCTTTTCCAACATCCCAGAGTGCACAAGTATACTTTTTCTCCCATAGTGCAAATGTGACTGTTTATTTCATAAACATTTCACAAAACAAAATTCAAAACTCTCAGAAAAAGAAAGAAAGAAAGAAAAAAAAAAAACATCATGAAATTGTACCTTTCCTTATCGCGGAAGTGGCAGCCTTAAGCCTACACCGTTGGTATCTTTAGTATTTATCGTTTACTTAGAAAGATTTACTCTAAAGTTTAATTACAGTCAAATTATATACCTTAAGTCATTTTATATCACTTCAAAAAGTACACTATTTCCACATTTCCAGCTGAATTGTATGTATTAAAACTGTACAAATGATCAAGACTACCACCGCAGCAACACAGAAAGGTAACCTGTTTTCGGAAAGTGACTAAAGTATTAGCTACATGAGGAAACAATTCATCATGTCTATGCATAAAATCCCAGTAGCTATAATACAGACAGCAGGTGAAGATTGTTATAATAAAGCAAAGGTTTTGAGTCTAATTTTACAATTATACAGAAGTGCACATTGGGGCAATGATGAGATTTCTTCTGCACGAGGTCACCATCTCTTCCCTTTACCATCCTCTTTCACCTTCCAGAGCATGAGCTCCATGCACGCTGTCGCGTCCTCTTTGGTGTCATGTCCCTCCACTGCGAGACATGAAGGACAAACACTGAAATAACATGCACCGAAAATGGAGAAATAATCCTTTTGTTTAGTCCCTACTTACCAAGATTACACATCATGTACAGACTGTAATTTTGGCTCATTCGGCAGACTATACACCATTACACACCAGATTGTTGTACAGACTACACAATAACTGTGGAGCGTATTGTTAGAGTGTAATTTTGGTTTAGAAGCTTAGTCCAAAATTTAAACAGAAAAAATTTCTACAGCAGATTTCCAAAGGAAGTGAAGACACGCATCCAATTCACAATAAAGAAAGCACTCTTTGGAAATTTGTAACACACATTTAGGTTAATTATGCATTGTGTATCATATACCAGATGGACAAATATTATATACCACTGTAAAAGTGATATTCAGCCACTGTCCATTTCACCTCCCAAAAAGCAAACAAATTTAATTTATTACAAAAAAAAAAAAAAATTAGAAGGATGATGGTGGGATGAAACAAAACAAGCTGAATCAAAATTTTAGCTAGCCCGCTAGCCTATAAATGCAATAGCCTCATTATAGAGCCATAACAAAATGACGTTGTTATACACGTCAACGTATAATGTATGGCATGACCAGAAAAAGTTGGATTTATCATAAAACTTGCCTCGGGTGTTGTCACTGTTTGTAGGATTACCAGACCGATAAAATTTTCGAACTACTCTAGTTTGGTGTCGCTAGCAAAGGGGAGACACAGCTAAGCTATCATTGTATGGGTTTAACTGCTACAGTGCCATGCAAAAAACATTATATTTCCTTCTGCTCTGCTTAGATCATGTTCACGTAAACTGGAACTCATATAGACATTTACACACCTTGTTTTCCTGCTCAGAATGAGAGGATGTTACTGTTTCAGTTTCAACTCCTTTACTGGTTAAAAAACATAACAGCATATATCCACTCACAATGACTGTGAGCTAGCGTTTGGCAGAACTGAAAGCAGTCAGCCACTAAGACATGAGTATTTCCATGTATTTTCCTGTAAATCCGGTCTGATTGGTCTCGCCTCCGTTCACTGAAGATATAAAATTACAGGCAGTCTTCTTTTACTGACCGCTATGTAGTAACATGTAGTAACAAACCGCTCCAAGTGGAGAATTATTCTGGGCTAAAGAAAAAAAGTCTTCAATATATACCCGACTCTGGTGCTCTACATGTTGCTGTATATATGAATTATGCTGCATGTAAGTGAAAGCTACTCATTCTCGTAGTTCTCTTTATTGTCATAAATAAAGAGTAGGAATACAAGACCATTTTAGGACCGTAGTGGAAAATTACTCAAGAAAAAGAATTCGGTTTAAAATATGTATTGATCGAATATTTTTAAAACATTACTGTACAGTTTGAGGTGCTAGTCAATGTTGAACAGGGGATATTTTGAATGACTGACCCCTGAGCTGGTTTTGAATAGCCGGTGGGATGCTTCTTCTGAAAGCTGAACTGGTTGGACAGCGTTGATTAATGTGCAAATCCCATGAATCGAATTAAAATGTTGATAATTGACATTTTATGTGACGTCATACACAGCAACCTTGCTCCAATGGGGATGGAAAAGGGGATGCCTGTTTTACAAGTGGGATCATGTCTAATTTTTTGGAAAACAGGAGAGATGGCATCTCCATGGAACACCCTCTTCAATGAAACCCATTCGCCCTCCGTCTATAAACTATGATTAGCTTAGGTCATCAGGTAAGCGACTGCACTACCTTTTCCATCGCTCGTTAAAGGAACCGAAAGGAAAAGGAGGAGTAACTAGGTGCAGATAAATGCACAGTAATGAGGAGATTACTCAGCAGCTCCCGGTGTGAGGCAGCCTCAGTCACACGGTTGATTGAAGATGGGTTTAACGGGGCAAATGATTCAATCAGCTAAACCTACCGCTCTCTTGGATTATCTTCCTCAGATACTCGGCTGTCAAGCTTCTGAGCTGTCTCTTGTGCGGCGGACCCAGGCGATGGGGGAACACCACAGACGTGTCGACCACCGTGCTGTGGATAATCTAAACAAACAAACAAACAAAATAAGGAGTTACACAGTTCTTGCAATTGGGTATTTTCTCCCTTCTCTTACTTTTGTACCCTAGAGGGCAGTAGCTGAGATAAGTTAACACGTGATGGTGTTAGAACATGGAACTGAAAGTCTTGGTCTTGCTAGAGACGATGTCTAAACAAACAGAATAAAGAACACCAAGGAGCTATCAAAACAAACCATGGACAAAGTTTTGGAAACGTATCAATCGAGGTTTGGTTATAAAAACATCCCGAAACAAAAAAACATCTCGGAGAACATCATTAAATCCACCAAAGGTCAAGATATTAAAAAGTCAGGGTAGCAAGTTCATGGGGTGTGAATACTTATTCAAGGCACTGTAAACACAGTAATGGGTTTGATTTCACCATCATCAGATGCACTGTGTCCAGATATTTAGCCCAAGCTCCAAGGTGCTTATGTTCCTTTATATATATATATATATATATATAAAAAAGGAGGTGTTTTGGAAGCCAGTTCTTTTCTGGTCTGCTCAAATTGATGAAAGAAACCACAACAGCATGATAAATAAAATAAAAATTATTATTTTTTTAAAACCCTCACTTTCAGAGCAGAGAGATCATTTTCCAAACCATGTCCAACGAGAATGGTTCCCTCGCTGATGAAGCTCAAAAGCACAGCTTGCACATCTTGCAAAGATGAACTGCTGTTCTTCACATCCTCCTCACTGACTCCTGAGAACCTGGGCAAGAAGAATACCACTTCATCCCTCTTGCTCATTATGGTACTTGCAGTCATTTCAGTGATTATTATCTCAAGTATACCTGGTGTTGTAGTCGATGACCTCATTAGTAGGATTAACAAAGGTGTCATAGATGACCTGCAGACTGCTGTTCACCACCGTGACCCTCACCAGTTCCAGACCCTGCGTGGTATAGCACTGAAGAAGGAACGAGACAGAACAGGCGTCATGCTTAGGGAAACTCACGTTTTATTGATGTACTTATTCTGGTACATAAGTAACAGCTGTTATCTATTAAATAATGGTTAGATTCATATTGTTACCATTTCAGTATCAATAGCATAAATCCCTGGGCAGCCCACATGAGTCTGAGGGAGGCTGCTTACAAAGCCTTGGAGACTCACTGCATCATGGACATGGAGCTACAGAGGACACAGTATAGTTTAATTCACACTATACTTTCTTGCTGTTGCTTGAAGTGACAAATAGTGAAGTACAAAAAATAAAACACAACTCACAGCATGTCATTTTAAACCAAAGATTTCAAGACAGGGTTATAATAACCAGCTTGCAGTAACAGAACAGTTATTTTGGGGGTATAATATAGGTGCTTTGGGACAGGGCTGCTGCGAGGAGTGGGCGTTCAGATTACGTTCATGAGGGCGGTTAGATAGGAAGCTCGCAGAACAAATAAAAGGCACGTTGATTAACATGGGAGTGTACTGGGTCCTTGTACACAAAACATTCAAGCACTCAATCATTACTAATTGTAATTTAGTAATTGCTTTATCCTGGTTAGCTACTAATTTGTTTACATGATGGGGAAACACAACCAAGTAAGTTCATCAGAAAACATCACAAGCAAGTTCAAACTAAAATAATAACTGGGGCAGTAATCAGGGGCAGGACTTTTTGCAGGAGCAAGCGGAATTCATCAAGAATGTTTGCTATGGAGCCCTGCACATGTGGGTAAAAAAATAAAATACATCCGTCTACACTGTGGCCACGAATTAATAATTCATTCCCACAACTTAATTCGGAAGCCTGTTTCATTAATAATTCCCCTCAATTTAGGCAAATCGCCACGTTTGACCAATTCGTGCCTGGAATTTCACAAATCCATTGTCCTTTTCCTGTGTTGTGATTAAGGGACGTCTATAGCTGCTGTTATGGACAGAGATAATTTGAGTTTTATTTTGAGTTGGGAATGAGTTATACAAACATTCTCAAAAGCCTTGCATTGTATGGAATCTTTAAGTGAGAAGCACCTACATCGCATATTGAGAGCCGGGGGGGTGGGGGGGCTTTACCGGCAACGATATAGTGGAGACTTGGGGGCTCAAGCTTCGGCTCTGGCAAGCGTAGGAGTTAACGGTGTCCAGCAGAGAGAATGATCCTTACTTCTTTTTTCTGATAGGAATACCTTGTTGCAAACACTTTGCATACATCTACCAATATCCATGATCTCTTTCAGGGCCTTGCAGCTGATCAACAATGACGTCAATACCAGCCCTAAAGTCACCATATCGTCGCCAGTAAAGCCGCCTGGCTCTCGATATGTGATGTAGGCATGAATTTTGGCCACTTTTACCTGAAACGGGGGAACGAATTCTTAATTTGCGACCACAATACATTATTGTTGTTTTTTTTACCCGCATGGCATGCGTGGGTCTCCGTGGTTTGCGGATAGCACTGGTCAGAATTACACTGGGGTGCGGGATTTCCATTTATTTATTTATTTATTTAAAGGCACGGCATCCAAGCTCAGCTCTAATATCATGCTTCACAGTTTAAATAGCTTTAATTCCACAAGCCAGACCGCTAATTATTACTAGAGAGTACTTTTGTCAACAATTGTGGCAAAGAGCTCATTTGACTTACTGGATGAGGGTATCCAATTTACTCACCACTAACTAATTCAAACTGACAAAATTAACCATGTTAATTTTTTGCTCTGAAAATCTTGAGTAAAAGGGTTGTTTTCTCGCTAGCAACTGGTGCACATGGTCAATGAGACTGCAGTCCGATTCTGAAGATTTTGTCCTGCTAAGTGTATAATGCATTTCAAATCGACTGTAGATGGAGCGTTTGAGACCAAGAGTAGTGTACCTTGAACACTTGGCACCCAGGCGACCCGACTGCGTTCTCGCAGCAGCTATAGCGCGTCTCCACACCTCCTGGTACTGTGAGAAACAACAAAAGGAAATATTTATGTACACTCGAAAGGTTGTGGGCACCTCAGTTTTCTAAATATTTCACAATATCCAGAGGGTTGGAGAGCTGTTTGGAGAAAAAAAAATAAAAAAATCTCTCAAATGTTTCTATTCAGTTCTTTCCAGAGCAACTTGAGTGGTTTAAGTTCAGATGATGGTGTAGTCAGTATTGGAGTGGGCAGGCCAAAAAGTCTTTAACATTGAGGTGTGTTTGTGTCCCCAGATATTTGCCTGGCAGTGTTGATATATAAAATATGTCTGGTAAAGACAGTTCTTCACTTAATCCCCTTCTCACCTCTGTTTTCCATGACTTTCCCATAATGATAGTTGCACTCTTCTGTGCGAGTGTGTTTTCCTGTCTGGCTAATGCAGAAAGAAGTTCCACAGCGACAGCAGATTCTCCTGGAAACTGCAGCAATTGACCACATTGGTTATCCAACATTCACACTGAAAGTGATTGTTGTGCATTCGCGCCAAATGTTTTCCAACTGCATTCTACATTTATAAAAATAAAAATAAAAAAATAAAAAAGATTAAATTGCTCAACGAGGCAGATTTCAGACCCTGGAGAGACACAGTAATGTAGAGCTTATGCGAATCTAATCGGTCCGATCCAAATTTTCAGCAGCGTGTGAACATTAAATCCAGATGTGATCAGAAGTCACCTCGCAAACACTTTAAATCTCAAATCCGAATACATTCTTCGGAGTTTCCATTTTGGGAAACGCTTAAAGGTTTAACGGAGAACCATACAACAAAAGGATTTCCATCTCTTAAAACCCACTTAGGAAGCACAGAACCTTCGATTATCCAAAGAATCCTTGAGGAACACCTTGCTAGGTTCATCTCCATGAGAAATATTAGAAACTGTTCAACTACATCTTGAAATTTTGTTTGGAATTTTCTAAAATATTCTTTCAGAGGACTCACCGTCAGCGCTGCCCTTTTTGGTGTCACCATACTGAATGGCGAATCCAGGTTTATCAGGGTGTTTGTGAGGATAGTTATTCTCCCTCAACATGGCCTCGGTTAGAATATGCTCCTTCAGCTGATCGTACAGTGTGGTGTCACCTAGTGTTGAAAAGAAGTGTGGACAATACAGACATAAGCACCAGTTATAATACAATATACATACATACATAAACAAACACACATCTATATCTAGCTACATCTTCGTGATGGTGATCTGCTCAACTCATCCACATGACTGCTCTAGGGATGGCACCGAATAGGAATACATTATTCAGAATCAACAGATCATGTGATCTAAACAACTCTTATTTTATTTCATTTTTTTAACACTTGCCAGAAAGAGAGACACTGTTTTGCACACCTGTAGATGCAATCATGCAAGCAGGAAGTTTTTACTTTCATGTGAGTGAGCAGTCAGATATGAAGCTCGTGGGACAAAGAAAGAGCATCTTCATTAACACGAATGGTGCATTTACAGTACAGCCTTCATTCATCCTTAGTAACTGCCTGGTCAGGGTAATGGTGCTTTAAATTTAGTTTACTAGCTTATGTAGACCTATATTTTGAGAGTCCCCCCCCCCCCAAAAAAAAAAAAAAAAAACCCTGCACAAGTGGGATTCAAAAAATAATAAATAAATAAACAAATAAAAACGTGTCCAATTTAGGCCACATCCACTTCAGGATTAAATCTGAATACAGATGCAAATTAAGGCTGGATATGATGAATTTGATGCAATATTGATAGTTAGAAATTATGTGACAACATTTTTGAGATATTGAAGTTTTGTTAAACTTTTTTAAATCATTATGTACAATGCAACACTACCAAGTATCATATGATATTTTACCCATGCCATGGGCACTGACACACCCCCATACTATGACAGACGCTGGTTTTTGGACCTGAAGCTGATAACAGCTTGGATGGTCCTTTTCCTCTTTGACCCGGAGAACACGACGGCTGTTTGGTCCAAAAACTATTTGCAAAAACTAGTTGACTCGTCGAACGACAAAACACGATTCCACTGTGCTACTGTCCATCTCAGATGAGACCGGGCCCAGAGAAGTCGGCGGCGCTTCTGGACAGTGTTGATGTATGGCTTCTGCTTTGCATAATAAAGCCTTAACTTGTATCTGTGGATGCAGCGGCGAAAGGTGTTGACTGACAAAGATTTACCAAAATATTTCCGAGCCCATGTCAGGATCTCCATTACAGACTCATGACAGTTTTTAAGACAGTGACGTCTGAGGGATCAGAAACCATGTGCATTCAGAAGTGGTTTTCAGCCTTGCCCTTTACGCACCCAGATTTGACCGGATTCCTGGAATATTTTGATTATATTGTGCACTGTAGAAGGTGAAATGCCCAAAATCCTACCGATTTGCTTTTGGCTAATGTTATTCTCAAAGTGTCGGATTATTCACGGACACATCTGTTCACAGATTGGCGAGCCTGGACCCATCCTCACTCTTGAAGAACTAGACCTTTTTTTTGGAGGCTCCTTATATTCTATGATTGGACGACTGCCTCACCTGTTTCACATCACCTTATTTCAACCTGTCACATCGCCATTAGTCCTAAATTGCCCCTGTCCCAACTATTTTGGAACATGTTGCATGCATCAATTTCAAAATAAACATTTATCTTAAAAAAAACAAACTATGCAGTTGATTAGCTAAAACATCACATACCTTGTCTTTATACACGTTTTGTTTGAATACAAGTCCAAGTACATTTGCAAATCACTCCTCTTTGTTTTCATTAGCATTTTCCATACTGTCCCAACTTTTTCAGAATCGGGGTTGTATTTTCCCACCGATTTGACTTGATGGCTACTTCACAAAAGTCGAGGTTTACGACCTGAAAAGTAAAGCCATCACCACGAAGTTCTACTGCCATTTCTTTTCAGGAGCATGACTGCCATTCACTTGGAAAACTAAAGCTTATATTAAGATTAGCACACTTACTGAGAGAATTATTACACAAGATTAGGTGAATCACTTAATACCCATATAATTGGCACGTGAATTGAATATGGTGACTTATGATCAATCAGTCGCATCACCGTTTTGTCAGTTTGAGTACTGAGCCGTCCAAAAGCAAACTAATCTAGTACACGATCACTCTACTGTACATACAGAGCACTAAGTGTATTCCCTAAAGGATGGTCCACTAAGCATTTATACATAATGAATCGGATGAAATTGATATTAATACCAGGAGGATGGACACTTTAATGTGACCCTGAAATAAAAGCTAATGGCACTCTTACCATTTTGCAGTAGTGCTTGAGAACTGAGTGGCACATTTCCTCTAGACGCTTGTGCATCTCTTTCACTGGAAACTATATGGTGAAAATAGGGCCAGTAAAACTGTTTGAGATTAGCATATTCCATGAAAGGTTATCTAAAAACATTACAGGCAAATTGCTGTTAAGAACCATCCATCAAATTTGCATACATTTGGCAGGAGCGGCATTTTGATTTTTAAGCCTCTTGAGTGCATTCACTGCTATGCTTAGATACTTCAGTTTATTGACGCTGCGATCAAACAAAGTCTTCTCTTCTGCTAGGGCCTGCAATAAAAAAGGTGAAAAAGGAGTATTTATAAACCATAGTGTGCCACAAAGATGATGCACATCTGTTTTCCTTTTTCTCGCAAACCTTTTCAAAGGCATCTTGCACAGTGGCGGATGTTTTCAGGAACTCCTCCACAAACAGATTTACGTACCGCTGCCGTACATCATGAGGAACCTTTACGCCGACCTCTGAACGTCCTTTTGCTTTGCGCTTGGTGGGAATTGACTGAATGATTGAACATTTATGGGACAGGTTTAAATTATTCATTTGCTCGTTTTATTCTTCAGTCAGGTCAATTAATATAAAAACAAAATATATCTACAAGAGACAAAAACCGAGAAAGATCACGGCCTTGTTTAGCAAGCCTTACCTACCTTTGCAGGTGTGTAATTGGCTGGTTTAGTAGGCTGTGGTTTTGGGGCTAGTGGATGGACTGGACGTGCTGCAGGCATAGCAACAGCAGGGATCAGTGTGACCGGTACAGCACAGCTCCCTTCGGGGACAATCAGGTGAAGGTTTGGGCCGATTTGCCAGGTCGCTCCAACTGGGAAGATGTTTGCATAGTCTAGAAATGGAAATATCGTTTAAGAACAGTTTTTCAAACACTTAAGTCTGTTACTTTAACAAGCTACTACGGTAATAAAGAAATGTAATACGTTTTGCAAAGTTATCGCCTTCCAAGACAAGGTTTGGACATCGCTACTCTAATGAGATTACTCACTGTTTGGCACAGCAGTTGGATGAATGACAGTAGATGTGAGGACTCGCTTGGGTGCGTTGGCTGCAATAAAGGATTGGCACCCTTTCACTGCTGCCGTAAGAGATGTTGCTCTCTTCTGACACTGCTGACTCCGGCTGGGCATGGGCAGCTGGGAACCGCCATCTCTAAGGGGCACGATGACCTGTGCTTTGCTCTTACTGACCTGTTGAGTGGTCAAGATATAAAAATCACCAAATATAATTCATATAGGATCAATTGTAGTTCTCAACAGACCCGATCAAGGTACTGTACCTGAACATCTACAGTCTCATCTGGTTTTGGTGGACTGTGGGCCTTAATATGACAAAAACCGTTGACCAACTGGGTTTTAGAACATAAAGGTGTGTTGTGCAAATTGCATCAATAATAGCTCACCAAGTAATGTTACTAATTACACTGATATGCAAACTAGCATTCAAGGATCCTAAATTAAACACAGTCTTACCTCAAACTTCGCTACATGGGCTACTCTCTTTTTCTCAGCAAGAGCTGGCTTGACCATCTCAGCCTCAGACATCTTTGAAACCTCTTCCTACAAAATAAGGACAATGATAAGTTTCCTCCTTCCTGGTTGAGTCCAACCCATTGTACACCCATCCACTTACTGGCATGTCACCTTGAACTGTGGGATCTTCAGCCTGGTTGGCTTCCATAAAGATTCTGTAGCACTCTTCCATGGGATCACTCTCTGAAAGGTCTAGGTCTGAATAATTGAGCTCTTCTGAAGAACTAGAGTCAACTGTTATCTTATCATCTGTTGCACCCAGTAGAGCAGGTGGTTTCTCCAGGATCTGACCCCCAGTCAAATCCATAGATGTAGCAGCTGGGTTTAGCTCCATCTGTGGAGAAGGAACCATTGCTGTGTCAGTTCCAGAATTGTACAGAGGTACGTTCTGAACAGGTTCAGCTTGGACTTTATGTGCAAATGGCCAGTTTGTTTCAACAGAAGTTGGAATGTTCTTGCAAGAGCCGGGATCCTTATTTATGGCTGGTAAAGAGGAAGTGGTGGAAGGGTAATCCTGAAATACTGATGTCTTTTGTGGGATCTCTGTTGAGTGTGTAAGGGGCATGGTGTCCATTTTGTTAATGTGACCCGAGAGCCAGTTATTTGGTTTTATCTCGGGTTCTGTTTGCCTTTGCAGCTTTTGTGCGACAGGCTGTAAAGAATAATCTCCATGTATCTTTGAGCAACTGGGAGCAGAATGGACAGGGTCAAGGAGGAGAGCATCCACATCTTGAAGGCAAGTGATGTTCTCACTTTCACGTCTCAGGTGGTCCAGGCAAATGGAAATATCGTCTAGAACATTTTCAATATTTTGTGCTTTCTCTTCATGAACACCAGCATTCACGCTGTTTGCAGGAGTAGGTTTTTCCGATTGGAAAACCTGTGAAAGACATGCCACTGAAGAGGACCTTGCATGTTCATGCAATTCTGGAGAATTGACAGTCGCATAGTTCAAGATCTTCTCCTCGCATTCGTCATTCTTGGATGCAGCAGAGTTTTGTTTCAAGCTCTTATGAAGCACTTGATTATTTTCTGCAGGTGAGTTATCAATCTCCATCATCCTCTTGGATGATTCTGGTTCTTCCTTGGCCATCCTGGGATGAACTGAGGGTTTTTGTTCATCTTCAATAGGTATACTTCCAACAGCGAGTACTCTTACAGAAGGCATTTTTTCCTTTTGCAGCATGGGGTGTCTTCGTTTTACCAAATCAGTCTCCTTGTACAAAGACTCCTGTTGTTCACCGATGCTAGTCATACCCTTCTTCAATGGCTTAATCTTTTCTGCTTTGTTTTCTATGTCAGTGTCAAGATGGGCCATTTCTGAAGATTCGCTGGTTATCTTCATAAAATGTGCATTTTCACTGGCTGATGAGCTCTGTATCGGAGATCCCTTGTTCCCATCAATTTCAAAGGTTGGAATGTCAATGACTAGTTCCCCCTCCTCATCAGAATCCTCAAAATTGCAAGGAGGACTGGGAACTGGATCAGCAGACACACTCTTACCCTTTCCTTTGTCCCGCTGATCATGTTCCACATCAGCTTTATTGGTTGACTTCATTTTATCTGTTGAACTGCCAGATCGCAGATCAGCAGAAAAATTTGAACAAGGGTCATATTCCAGATCAGTTTTGGGTTTGGTGCGATCAACAACATATTTGCGGGCACCACCAGTGGCCTTTTTACATTTCAGCTGGTTTCCATTCTGGTCTTTAGACAAAGTTTTTCTGGTCACAAGATATTCTTCTGAGCTAGCACCAGCACTCTCAGCCTGTTCAGACTGGTAGCGGGACAGTCTTTTTTGTTCCTTCTCCACTTCATTTCTAACTGCTTCAATCTGTTTGTTGATCCTTTCCAGCTCTGAAAGACAAGTGTGGCTCTGTTCCTGGTTGTGGAAGTTTCTTCTAGCAGCGGTATGATTGCCATGACCTAGGGCAAAGTTTTAAGTGAAAAAAACTGTTGCAGTTTAATAAGTTAAGCTTGTAAAACATCTGTCCAAGAACATTTACCACATTATGTTCCAAACTAAATCAGTGTCTCAAAACAATATTTGCCAATGCTTTAATATGAAAAATCATTGCTCTGATCACAATACTACACAAATTAAGTGATATTAAGATCAAATGACAATCCAATACAAAATTAAAAGCATATTTCATAAGATATAACATTATGCAAAGAAATGTTACAGCCAGGCAAGCAGAAGTAACCCAAGTACATACTTTTTTTTTGGCTCATACTGGACAGTTTTAAAAATTGTCTACTTGCATTTCCCTTTGACCTTAAGAGTTTGGGATTTTACTTGCATTTTAGGAGAAAAAACTTCAGTCAATTAAAATTCCCAACACATATACACTTCAATTACAGCCGGTAGTGAATGAGCCCTTGATGGTATTTCCAAATTTCTACATTTGACTTGTGGGGGGAAAAGTACTGAACGAGTCAACATTTTTTTTCCATTATTCACATGAAATTTTCACCAGACTTTGGCATTAAGTCAAGAAATCCACACATTAAAGTCCATAAATGAGTCATGTGTAATAAAGTGGAATGACACGGGAAAAAAGTATTGAACACGCTAAGAAAAAGCAGTTCTCCAAGGCAAGGAACCAGCTGAAATAAAAGTAGTTAGTAGTTAGAAAGTATGGTCTATAGAATGGTCTATAAAAAGGCTTTTCGTTACCAAGGTGTCACACAAGAAACATCTCATGATGTGTAAAAGCAAAGAGCTCTCCCAAGATCTTTGCAAGCTTATTGTTGCAAAACATATTGATGGAATAAGAAGGACCATTGGGGCCATTATCCGCAAGTGGAAGCAACATCACTCCATCATCAACCGGCCATGCACAGGAGCTCCTCGCAAGATTTCTGACCAGGGAAACAGAAGAATAAGTCAGAAGAGTAGCCCAAGAGCCAAGGTCCACTCGGAAAGAGCTCCAGAAACACTTGGAGGCAGCAGGTGCCATCGTCACAGTGAAATAATAGGCAATGCACTCCGCTGCTCATGCTCACCCCGCAAGACTCCATTACTAAAGAAAAGGCATGTCGAAGCTTGTTTAAAGTTTGCTACGACTCATTTGGCCAAGCCTATGAAATACTGGGAGAGTGTAGTCTGGTCAGACGAGAGCAAAATGTAACTTTTTAGCTGTCATACTACACACCGTGTTTGGAGAACAAATGGCACTGCACATCACCTTAAAAACACTATACCAACAGTGAAGTGTGGAGGTGGAAGCATCATAGTGTGGGGCTGTTTTTCATCACATGGTACTGGCAGACTTCATACAATTGAAGGAACAATGAATGGAGCCCTTTATCGGGAGATCCTTGAGAAGGATCTGCTGCCATCCACCAGGATGATGAAGATGAGACGTGGGTGGACCTTCCAGCAGGACAACGATCCAAAATGTACAGCAAAGGAAACTCAACTGGTATCAGAGAAAAAAAATTCAAGGCGACAGAATGGCCCAGTCCATCACCTGACTTCCATCCAATTGAACATTTGTGGAAAGAGCTACAGATCAAGGTTCACAAGAATTTTTTGATAAATTCCTCTGTAATATCCTTCTAAATAGGGCTAGGAACGAATATGTAAAAATTTCATGAACTCAATACATATTACATATTATTATGAACTGTTATACATATACATACATACATACATACATATACACACGAGTGTATACATATACATTTATATAAGTAAATGACTGACATGACCACTGTTGTTGCTTCTACCTGGATTATTCTCAAAGCATTTAATAGTTCTCAACGTATAGGCAACATGGATGCGGTCTAATTTGAGCACCAACATGACCAAAGCCCCACAGCTAATAATTTCTTCACAAAAGTAAATCTTAGGTCTAGGGTTGGTTTGGACGACATGTCCTGGTACGTTTTCTTTCTTAAACCTGACTCATGCAAGAAAGAATTGGAAGAAAAGGTTCATATATTGTTACCCTGTGCAGTGCAGGTTTCTCCATGACCGGGCCCGAGAACCGTTTATTTAGGCCACGCCCACAATTACAACTTACCTTTTTCAGCTGTCGCGCGCGCACTTCCGGCACAAACACCTGTGCGGTCTTCTTCTTTGATGTGTTTGTATGGACAGTAAGGTCGCTCACATCCGCCCCAAGTGAGAAAAGGACAGTCGGTTTCAGAGAAGAGTCCAGCGGAAGGAAACATCGGGGTCTTTCACAGAGAAAATAATAAGCACGAAAGGACAAAGTCAGAGCCGAAACTACTAACTGTGTGTGTGTGTGTGTGAGAGAGAGAGAGAGAGAGAGAGAGAGAGAAAGAAACATGCGCTGTCCTGAGAAGTTTATTTAGCGTTAATCAGTGTCATGCGTGGAAGTCTAATTCAAGGGTGTGTTATCGAGCAAATGTTGGTCAGTTTGAGGAAACACGTAATCTCAGAAGTCAAAGCGCGTGAGTCACGTCCAATAACGCAGCATCGCAGAGACAGATACGATGCGCTTTAATCAACGCTCTCATTACACAGACATGGCCAAGGCACATCTGAGCATTATGCAGCCTTCCACCCTGCTGCTTGAACTCTTTCCCCACCCCCCAGATTAGTGCCCCACTTCCGGTGCGCGCTTAATGAGGCCGCAATCACCTGCAGCCAATTACACGCACTTCCCGCGGGCACGCGCACATTGCAGGTCCTTTAAAAAATATATATATATATATATATATATATATATATATATATATATATATATATATATATATATATATATATATATAGCTACATATCTGTATTAATTCAGTTTCTTTTTAATAGTTTTATGATAAATCACTTCCTGTTCACAATTACTTTGATTCTTTCTATCTATCTATCTATCTATCTATCTATCTATCTATCGGCTTGTCTGACTGTTTATCTATCTATCTATCTATCTATCTATCGGCTTGTCTGACTGTTTATCTATCTATCTATCTATCGGCTTGTCTGACTGTTTATCTATCTATCTATCTATCTATCGGCTTGTCTGACTGTTTATCTATCTATCTATCTATCTATCGGCTTGTCTGACTGTTTATCTATCTATCTATCTATCTATCTATCAGACTGTCTGTCTGTCCATCTGTTGGCTTGTCTGACTGTTTATCTATCTATCTATCTATCTATCGGCTTGTCTGACTGTTTTTCTATCTATCTATCTATCTATCTATCTGACTTTTTATATCTGTCTGTCTGTCTGTCTGTCTATCGGCTTGTCTGACTGTTTATCTATCTATCGATCTATCTATCTATCTATCTATCTATCTATCTATCTATCGGCTTGTCTGACTGTTTATCTCTCTATCTATCTATCTATCAGCCTGTCTGTCTGTCCATCTGTCGGCTTGTCTGACTGTTTTTCTATCTATCTATCTATCTATCTATCTATCTATCTGTCTGTCTATTGATTCTTGAAGATTCAAGATTTTATTTGTCACATACACAATTATATACAGTAAACTTGCAGTGAAATGAAAACCTGGCTTACGCTTCTTTAGACTGTGCATTAAATACTAAATTTAAAATAAAAATAGAAATAATAAGAAATAAGATAAGAAATCTGAAAAATATGTACAGGAATGTGCAAAAGTGGATGTACAATGCAAAGTGCAGTATGCGGAGTGTCAGTGTAGTGCAGAGTGAACTGTAGAGTCTTTATGGAGTCCTAAAGGATCTTTATGGAGGACATGTCCGTGTTGAGTGTGATGGCCTGAGGGAAGAAGCTCCTCCTGAGCCTCTCAGTTATAGCCATCAGACTACGGAAGCGCTTGCCTGATTGCAGCAGGCTGAACAGACTGTTACCGGGGTGGGTGGAGTCTCTGATGATTTTAGCAGCTCTTGTACTGCTGGTGTAGATGTTGTGCAGAGAGGGGAGTGCAGAGCTGGAGATGCACTTTCTGCAGGGCTTTGCGGTTCTGGTTTGAGCAGTTTCTGTACCATGCTGAGATGCACTGAGTCAGTAATCTTTCTATGGCCCCAGTAAAGAAAGTTTTCAGGATCGCTGGAAGACCCTGAACTTCCTCAGCAGTCTCAGATGGTACAACCGTTGTCTGGCGTTGTTCACCTGAGCTTGAATGTTATGAGTCCAGGTCAGGTCCTCAGAGATGTATACTACAAGATACCTGAAGCTGCTCACTCTCTCCACGGGGGGTCCGGCCGATCTTGAGCGGGGTATAGTTCTGCTGCTGCTTTTTCCTGAAGTCCACAACCAGCTCCTTGGTTTTTACTGATTTTTCAAGCAGAGACTGTTAGCCTGGAACCCAAGCTATGAGTTTCTCCACCTCTTTCAAGGTAGGCGACCTCGTTGTTTTTGGAGATAAGGCCCATAACCACTGTGTCATCAGTAAACTTGATGATAGATGATATCTAACTAGACAATATTGATCTTTCTGTCTCTCGTTATAATCATTATTATTATTATTATCATTATTGTACTGTTCATAATTAAATGGTTTGTGTGGGTTTAAAACAGCAAACATTCATCATCAGTAACAGCTTTATCCTGTCCTGATCAGGGTCACAGTGGATTCGGAGTCTTTCCCAGGATGGAGTGCTGGTCCATCACAGGACATCATGAACACACATTCACACATTCAATTTCACCTAGGGACAATTTCAATGAAGCATGTTTCTTTTGGAAGGTTGGAATGTGCAAAACACCATGCAGACTGTAACTCGAGTTTAGGATTGAGCCAGGAACCCTAAAGCTGTGAGACAGGAACCCTGGAGTTGCAAGACAGGAACCCTGAAGCTGTCAGACAGGAACCCTGAAGCTGTCAGACAGGAACCCTGGAGCTGTGAGACGGGAACCCTGGAGCTGTGAGATGGGAACCCTGGAGCTGTGAGACAGGAACTGTGAGCTGTGAGACGGGAACCCTGGAGCTGTGAGACGGGAACCGTGGAGCTGTGAGACGGAAACCCTGGAGCTGTGAGACGGGAACCCTGGAGCTGTGAGATGGGAACCCTGGAGCTGTCAAGAGGGGAACCCTGGAGCTGTGAGACAGGAACTGTGAGCTGTGAGAGGGGAACCCTGGAGCTGTGAGACAGGAACTGTGAGCTGTGAGAGGGGAACCCTGGAGCTGTGAGACGGGAACCGTGGAGCTGTGAGACGGAAACCCTGGAGCTGTGAGACGGGAACCCTGGAGCTGTGAGATGGGAACCCTGGAGCTGTCAAGAGGGGAACCCTGGAGCTGTGAGACGGGAACCCTGCAGCTGTCAGACAGGAACCGTTGAGCTGTCAGACGGGAACCCTGGAGCTGTGAGACGGGAACCGTCGAGCTGTGAGACAGGAACCCTGGAGCTGTGAGATGGGAACCCTGGAGCTGTGAAGCTGTCAGACGGGAACCCTGGAGCTGTGAAGCTGTCAGACGGGAACCCTGGAGCTGTGAGACAGGAACCCTGAGCTGTGAGATGGGAAATGTGGAGCTGTGAGACTGGAGCCCTGGACCTGTCAAGAGGGGAACCCTGGAGTTGTGAGACGGGAACCCTGGAGCTGTGAGACGGGAACCCTGGAGCTGTGAGACGGGAACCCTGGAGCTGTGAGTCGGGAACCGTGGAGCTGTGAGACGGGAACCCTGGAGCTGTGAGACGGGAACCCTGAAGCTGTCAAGAGGGGAACCCTGGAGCTGTCAAGAGGGGAACCCTGGAGCTGTGAGACAGGAACTGTGAGCTGTGAGAGGGGAACCCTGAAGCTGTGAGACAGGAACTGTGAGCTGTGAGAGGGGAACCCTGGAGCTGTGAGACGGGAACCGTGGAGCTGTGAGACGGAAACCCTGGAGCTGTGAGACGGGAACCCTGGAGCTGTGAGATGGGAACCCTGGAGCTGTCAAGAGGGGAACCCTGGAGCTGTGAGACGGGAACCCTGCAGCTGTCAGACAGGAACCGTTGAGCTGTCAGACGGGAACCCTGGAGCTGTGAGACGGGAACCGTCGAGCTGTGAGACAGGAACCCTGGAGCTGTGAGATGGGAACCCTGGAGCTGTGAAGCTGTCAGACGGGAACCCTGGAGCTGTGAAGCTGTCAGACGGGAACCCTGGAGCTGTGAGACAGGAACCCTGAGCTGTGAGATGGGAAATGTGGAGCTGTGAGACTGGAGCCCTGGACCTGTCAAGAGGGGAACCCTGGAGTTGTGAGACGGGAACCCTGGAGCTGTGAGACGGGAACCCTGGAGCTGTGAGACGGGAACCCTGGAGCTGTGAGTCGGGAACCGTGGAGCTGTGAGACGGGAACCCTGGAGCTGTGAGACGGGAACCCTGAAGCTGTCAAGAGGGGAACCCTGGAGCTGTGAGAGGGAAACCCTGAAGCTGTGAGACGGGAACCGTTGAGCTATGAGATGGGAACCCTGGAGCTGTGAGATGGGAACCCTGGAGCTGTGAAGCTGTCAGACGGGAACCCTGGAGCTGTGAAGCTGTCAGACGGGAACCCTGGAGCTGTGAGACAGGAACCCTGAGCTGTGAGATGGGAAATGTGGAGCTGTGAGACTGGAGCCCTGGACCTGTCAAGAGGGGAACCCTGGAGTTGTGAGACGGGAACCCTGGAGCTGTGAGACGGGAACCCTGGAGCTGTGAGACGGGAACCCTGGAGCTGTGAGTCGGGAACCGTGGAGCTGTGAGACGGGAACCCTGGAGCTGTGAGACGGGAACCCTGAAGCTGTCAAGAGGGGAACCCTGGAGCTGTGAGAGGGAAACCCTGAAGCTGTGAGACGGGAACCGTTGAGCTATGAGATGGGAACCCTGGAGCTGTGAGACGGGAACCCTGGAGCTGTGAAACTGTCAGACGGGAACCCTGGAGCTGTGAGACGGGAACCCTGGAGCTGTGAAGCTGTCAGACAGGAACCCTGAGCTGTGAGATGGGAAACGTGGAGCTGTCAAGAGGGGAACCCTGGAGCTGTGAGACGGGAACCCTGGAGGTGTGAGACGGGAACCCTGGAGGTGTGAGACGGGAACCCTGGAGCTGTGAGACAGAAACACTGGAGCTGTGAGATGGGAACCCTGAAGCTGTCAGACGGGAACCCTGGAGCTGTGAGACAGGAACCATCAAGCTGTCAAGAGGGGGACCCTGGAGTTGTGAGACGGGAACCCTGGAGCTGTGAGATGGGAACCGTGGAGCTGTGAGACAGGAACCCTGGAGCTGTGAGGGGAACCCTGGAGCTGTGACATGGGAATCCTGGAGTTGTGGGACAGGAACACTACCTGCTATAGCCAACAAATGGATTAAATTTCTGCTTTGCCTACACTCGATTAAAAGGTTAAATCTACAGCTCTTATGTAATTATTTGGAGGGGGGGGGGGTTCCTCAAGGGGAACCCTTAAATGTTCTATGTAGGACTCTACAACAATTTCCCTGTCACAGAGCTTTTTTTAAGTATGACCATTAAAGCTTGTATCGTGGACGTTCCATAACATTAAACATTGCTACAGTAGTCTCCGAAAAAAATAATAAATAAATAAACTGTACCTTTCCTTGTCACTAGGGTGGTACATTTATCTTTTGTAACTTTAATATGTATCTTTACCTGGATAACACGGCTATAGTTTACCCGTAAATACAATCTAAAGGCACAACAGGTGTACGCATGAGAGTAGCAGCACAGCGACAAGGAAAAGTACAGTTTAGTTCCCTTATATAGTATAATTTTTTTTTTTATTTATTTATTTTTAAAAACAACAACACATACGTACATACGTTGTAATTGTTGGCAAACTGTTGTGGTATAAGAGAAATAAAACAGTTCAGGATTTGCAGTTATGGGAAACAGTAACTCCACATCAGGCCTCATCACACCACACAGTCGTTGATTATTTTCCCATAACAGCACAACCTCCATTGTTTTATTCTTTACTGAACACTTGCTACTATATAAACAGAATTGAACATTACAGGCAGCTCGGTGTAGCACGTTCAAGCGTCTTGATTTAGACTGAAGGTTGTACTTTTCCGGTTACAAATGAGTGGATAATTATATCACATCACAGCCCAGAGTCCTTTAACCTGTAAGACACGCTCAACATATTTAGATGATTCCTTTTGCCTAGAGCAGATTGCACTGTCCAATAACGGAGCAACACGGGGTTCAGAGTTTTTGCTCAAGGGCACAATGGCAACAGTTTTCAGCGGGGATGAAACCCCTGACTCGATCAAAGCAGCTGGACTAGCACTCCCAATCCACAAAGCAAAGACGATGTTCGAAAGGAAGGCCAAGAGGGAGGGACACACTGCACTTCCTCCCTGTCCACTGCTTTATTATATCATCCCTACAAGACAGAGATGAAGGAGTCAGGCGACGGGCGCAGAAGCAACCTGCAACCTCTCTTGATGTCTCCTTTTCCGCTTGGGAAACGATGCGTCACAGAGAACCGGGTTCACCTCCTTAGCAGGCACGCTGCCATGCTCTGATCTTCCTTTTCATATTTATTTATTTATTTATTTATTTTAAAAATGTGTACATCTGTATGATGATGTTCTGGCCTGCAAAGAAAGGAGGTTTGTACTGGCTTTGCAGTCAGTGAGCAGCTGTTTTCTCTTAAACTGGCAAAGTGGAGCAATTAGAGGGCGGATCATAAAGTATTGAGTTCCGTGGCCCGAGGAGGATCCGGGCGCCATCTTGAGATTCTTTGGTATCGCTGTGAATGAGAAAGGGCTGCCAGGATAAATGAGAAGACCACAATGCACATATCTCAGTCGAAAGAGGGCAGTTTTGACATCAAAGATATGGGGGTGGAACCACAGGAAAGAGTCGTTCTCTTTTTCTTTCTCTCGGAACGGCCAACCCGGGAGACCCCAGTCTGATCCAGCCCTGATTTTGTGATACAGACCAGATGGAATTCATTAACTGAGCGCTGGCACTCTACTCTTTTATGCCAATGAGTCATCCAGTGGAACTCATCTGTTTTTTTTTCTTTCTTTCTTTCTCGATACCATCATCCAAAGCTGTACCTCGCAATAATTATTCACTCAGATCCATTACCAGAGGTCTACTGCGTTCGCCTGCTCTCGCTGTTAAACTCTGATTATTCTCGCCAGTGCTTCCTCTATGGGATCAGCACTCAAACACAGCCCAGAGGCAGACGGGAGAATTACAGAGATATTGAGATACACACACACACACACACCATTAGCAAGACGAGCTTTTCCTTTGGCGACTAATAAAGCCTTATCGCATTGACCACCTACAGGCATGTCAGGTTTTGCATGAAAATGAAACGGTAACATGATCTGTTGATCTTTCTATTGCCGGAATGCTTAATGCCATAAATGAAATAAAAATTAAATAATAAATAAATAAATAACCCCAAAAACAAAACACAACGCACTGATCGTTTAATTCTCAACCGTGGCCGAAGGGATACCGAACTGGGTCTGTGTTACAGCCTTTTGAAGCTCCAGTCTTCTAACGTTCCTGCAGCACAACTCCAGCACCATTAGGCTTGTACTCATGGGATCATTTGCAGCAGCTCAGCTCCCGAAACAGAGCCCACCACCCTGGAGGAAATGCTTTACACACTCATCTGTCATGAGAGAGAGAGAGAGAGTGTGAGAGTGTGTGTGTGTGTGAGAGAGAGAGAAAGAGAGGTAGACAGGCAGCCAGTTGAGCAGTCACTCTGTGTGTGTGTGTGTGTGTGTGTGTGTGTGTGTGTGTGTGTGTGTGTGAGGAGAGTACAGCAAACACAGCAGGGAGATGGAGGCTTTTGTCAGGCTCCAGAGCATGACCAGTCTCCACACATTGTACACACAGAACAGTTGCACTTTTTATTATTATTTTTTTATTTTTACCCATTTAACTCAAAATGGAGTGTTATTTACTGTGATTACTGCTGCTCGTGAAACTAATCACACATGGAATGGCAACAGAAAAAGTCAGCATGATCCACACGTGAATTTTGTACATTTTGAACACACGTAATGTTCCACACATTTTCCACCTGGAGTGCATGTGGTTGTGTTTTTTGTTGTTGTTGTTTTGTTTGTTTCTTTGTTTTTTTAAATGTATATAATGTATATTTATAACCAATACTCTCTTCTTTTTTTTTCTTTTTTTTTTTTTGGTTTGCACACGTGACCTTCATTTTCACATTTGATTCATGTTCACGTGGACCCCGCCAATCTATAATTTATTTTCACGCGATTCATTTTTCTACACGTGCAATTTCAGGCCATGATACGGTGAAATTGTACTTTCACATTTTTATACTTTCTCACGTTATTCGTATAATAATCACATCGTGAAATCCTCGTGATCACAAGGTCCGCGTGTTATTTCTCTGTACGGGTTTGCCGTGTAGTGATTTACATACACGTGATCCAGATGTGCAGGTTCACAGATTCGCAGTGAGAAGAGAAACATGCTCCAGATGAGCTTCAGTACATGAAAGAAAGAGAAGAAAAGAAAAAGAAAAACCCACCCTTCAAATTCTCACAGAGGCCCTGCTGTATATACAGTACACAAGGTAAAGCAGGATAACACAACATGACAGACAAATTGCGCTGTATGAATTCGAGTCCTGCCAGGTTTAGATCCACTCACAGCCCGAGTAGGAGATGAAGATCCTGTGTGTGATTGATGGCGAGGGAGGTCCTTAGGCCTTAAGAGCTTATTAGTATTCACGCCGCATTCAGCATGGAGTCATAAGACAGAGGGCACATGCATGAGAGACAGGGGACACACACACACACACACACACACACACACACACACACACACACACACACACACACACACACAGCTTGTAGCACAAAGGCACAGATTGTCGTATGCACATGCAGTTCTGTATTCATCAGTGCAGAATCAAGGCAGAAGGTCATCCAAACACAGACCTCGAACATTATGAGGTAATGTTCAACAGCACACTTTTTCCCCCCTCCAGTGTGATCACGTAGACAGGAAGCGAGAGGGTTAACGACACACACACACACACACACACACACACACACACACACATACACTGCATGCCTCAGTGGCACGACACACTCATGACACACACCACTGCGGACTGAGACACACAGCTGTGGCATGCAGAGAGAGCCTTATTTACATAATGACCAACACTCTGTCCGAGCGCATGGCGCCATCTAGCGTCAGCACAGAAACAATTCAACTACCGAAAAGTCAGATTACAGCAAGTTCACGGCAACGTAAAGATATCTGACGCTAAAGCTGGTGTCTTGCATAAGTATTCACCCCCTCTGTGAACCACCCCCCCCCCCCCCACACACACACACACACATTTTGTTGTGTTATAACCTGGAACTGAATTGGAATTAATAGGGATTCTATATGATGAAAATGAATTAATTCATTAATTAAATAACTGTACTTTTAAAGATAGAAACAAATCAATAGAATTTGTGCAAAAGTGGTGATTGCATAAGTATTCATGCCCACTGCTACAACTAAGTCACATAATTAGTTACACAGAGTCCTGTGTGTGTGCGATTAAAGTGTGATGTGATCGCAATGTGTATACACATATTCTTGTTCACCAGAGTTGGTTAGGGAACTGAACTAACAGCATCGTGAAGCCCGAGAAGCTTTCAAAACATGTCCAGGCCAACATTCTGGGAAAGTATCAATCAAAGTTTGGTTATATATGAAATATCCAATGGCAAACCATTAAATCAATTATTCAAAAATGGAAGGAATATGGCACAAACGTGACTCTGCCTGGTGGAGGCCGTCCACCAAAAGTCTGATGAAGTATAGATGGGATTTGACAGTGTTTTGTGTAGATTCATGACATACAGGTTTGTTTTTTCCCGTAATTTAATTCAAAAAGTGGAACTTTCATTTATTCTAGATTCATTACACGTGAAGTGAAATATTTCAAGTCTTTTTTTTTCTTTGTTTTAATCTCGATGATTGTGGCTTACAGCTCATGGAAATCAAAAATCCAGTATCTCAAAATATTGGCATAAAGAATTTATAATACAGAAATAAATGTCGACCTGATGAAAAGTATGTACATTTATGCACTCGATACTCGGTTGGGGCTTTAATCCTTTTGCATGAATTACTGCATCAGTGCGGCGTGGCATGGAGGCGATCAGCCTGTGGCACTGCTTTTGGTGTTTGTTATGGAAGCCCAGGTTGCTTTGATAGCGGCCTTCAGCTCGTCTGTATTGTTGGGTCTGGTGTCTCTCGTAGATTTTCTATGGGGTTCGGATCAAGCGAGTCGGCTGGACAATCAAGTACAGTAATACCACGGTCAGCAAACCATTTACTAGTTTTGTCACTGTGGGCAGGTGCCGAGTCCTGCTGGAAAAGGAAATCATCTCCATAAAGCTCGTCAGCAGATGGAAGCATGAAGCTCTCTAAAATCTCCTGGTAGACGCTGCATCGACTCTCGACTTGAGAAAACACACTGGACCAACACCAGCAGATGACATGGCACCCCAAATCATCACTGACTGTGGAAACTTCACACTGGACTTCAAGCAGCTTGGATTCTGTTCCTCTCCACTCTTCCTCCAGACTCCGGAACCTTGATTTCCAAATGAAATGCAACATTTACTTTAATCTTCCCCGTGATTGTGGTTGTGTACTGAACCAGACTGAGAGATTAAAGGCTCAGGAAACCTTTGCAGGTGTTTTGAGTTAAATCGCTGATTAGAACCCATCTCAGGTCGACTTTATTCAAATATTTTGAGATACTGGATTTTTTATTTCCATGAGCTGTAAGCCACAATCATCAAGATTAAAACAAAAAAAAAAAGACTTGAAATATTTCACTTTATGTGTAATGAAAAGTTCCAGTTTTTGAATTAAATTACGGGGAAAAAAAAAACTTTTCCACGATATTCAAATATATATATATATATATATATTTTAGATGCACCTGTATAATCCCTATTAAATGCATTTTATTTGCAGGTTATAACACTACAAAGTTTAGAAAATTTCAAGTCTAGTTGACTGCACAATTTGACTGCATCCCCATGAATTAAACCATACAGCACAAATCTTACAGGAGTTATGTTCATTAGCAAGATGAAAAGTCCGAGTCTTGTGGACCTGCTCTATTTAAATGCGCTCCATCGAGACCTTTAATGACTTCACAATCAACAAATGTTTCATCAATTCAGTTCATATTCCCTGAGAAGTTATGAGTGCTGAACAGTGCTAGGTGTGTTTACAGGATGTTCAGTATGAGTGTACTGGATTGAACACAGGACAGTCTTTATAATTTACAGCAGCAGCACTTAGGTATCCAGATGAGATTATGCACAGAGAAAACTGAACTCAGCAGTCCACACTGACCTTTGAAAGAGATGGTGAAAGGGACAAAGAGATATAAAAGTGCAAGTAAAGCATATAATGGAAGAAGCCAAAGACATGATTAAAGAGCGTAAGGAAAAGTAACGGGGGGGGAAAAAAAACTGACCTGCAAAAAGACCTGCAAATAGCAGGATACCTGAAGAAGTCATTGGGGGGCATTAGAATGAAAAAGTCCACATTTATATAATTCGGGAATAAACTTCCTAGACAATATCTGTGACTATTCCTTCCCTTGAGCTTATAATTTTTGTGTACATACACTTTTTGACAATTTTTGTTACTTGAAGTACATTGTGAAATGTAAAATTGTAAAAATGAAGTACATTGTAAAAACCTAACTTTTCATAGTAAGGGTGTGCAAACTTTTGCTCACAACAGCGTAACGGATATCAGCTCAAAAGTGCATGTTGAAAGTGTTTCTACATTTTTCTATGCCCGTCCCCTATCCCCCCCCTTTCCCACACATACTTATTGCTTCTGTTGACATTTTTCTGGCCCAGAAATAAGCTCCGCCCCCAGCTACAACATAGCAGCTCAGTTCTGCCCCTTTTCCCTAAAAGGCAACTCAGGAGGCATGTGAAGTTTCGACAGAGAGGATCTGATCACAACAGGAGAGGGAAAGGAAAACTAGAATTCTTCAAGATGTTTTAATTGAAACAGCAATTCACCTCACAGGCAGTAGAGGGCTGTAAAAATGACAAACTGCACCTTTAATGCTAGATGTCAGTTTCAAACACACACCTCCAGCGTAAATGTACTTCAATATTAACTACAGCGATTACTGTTTATTCACAACAGCAGTCACACACAGTATATAAAAGGCAGTAGATCGGAATATAAAATAAAAACCTCCTCAAGGTCATTTACCGGTCTGTTTATACTCATCTTTTCAAAAGAAGTTGGTCTTCAGCGCTGAAAAGAAATATGATGAACCCCTTGAGACTAAAATGAAAACCGGGGGGGGGGGGGGGGGGACAAAAAACCTTCTCAACATAAATGATTATTAATTAATTCAACATGCTGTTTGTTTGAATAGTGTGTATTTAAAACCCGGACAAAGAGGATCGAATGATAGTACGTTTTAACAAATTATTTAATTCATTTCTATCCCTTTTCATCTTCAAGTAATTAAAATACAGCAGTCATTAAAACCCAATATAATGTACAAGTGTCAAGCTTTGATACAGTATATTATATATTAAGCAATATTCAGAGAAGGTAAATATTAAACTTCTCCGTCAGTACATTCTGGCTCATTCGTTTTGTCTTCACATTGGAGAGGAATACGATACAAATTGTGTCCTCCGTTACAGCACTGGAGGAACAAACCTTCATAAAAAAAAATTTAAATAAAACAAAAAAACACTCGGTTGAATGAATTTGAATCCAAATATGAATTTGGATTTTGGGTTAGCATCTCAAATCAAAAGTGAGCTCGCTAAGCAATATCTCCTTTTTTTATTTATTTTTTTTTTACACACATTGTAAAGCTGCAGAGTTGCAAAGTGTGTTCCTGCTCTAACACCACAGTCATCACACGGGGCAGGGTGGACAAATCAGTAACCCGAGCATCCAGGACATTAATAGTTACTTCGTGGACAGGTGGAGGACACGGTAGCTTAGTGTCAGTTTCAAACGTTTGCCTCGCACCTCCGGGGTTGGGGGTTCGAATCCCGGGTTTCTCCGGGTACTCCGGTTTCCTTCTCCGGTCCATGCATTGTAGGCCGAATGGCATTTCTAAATAGTTTGTGGTGTGTGGATGTGTGCGATTGTGCCCTGCGATGATTTGCGACCCTGTCCAGCGTGTCCCCGTGACCCTGTGTAAGATAAGTGGTATGATGGATGGTGGACAAATAGGTTCGGTAGACTAGCAGTCATCAGCGTTTTTGTTTTTTATTTTTTTCCACCTTGTCTCATGCAACAAACAGAGAAAGTAAATAAAATTTTTTTAAAAAAACCACTTGCTATAGGTTTTGGTGTTATAGACGCTGGCGTAACAATGCTGCACCTATGGCGCACGCTGCTTGTTCTGAATCCCGCCTCCTGCTGCACTACACACATCTGCTTTTACTAGGTGGATTAATTAACCCTGCATGATATATCGTGACATACGATCTTGATAAGAATCGGAAATAAAATAAAAGTGCAGTGCAAATCTGTCATGTACTGTAATTCTCCTGCTGGCAAAAAAAACGCCCCCCACAAATTAAAGAATGTCGAGAGAACATAAAGATCGTATTCATACTTGAATGAACAACTTTCACGTGCACTGTGAAAGCGTCAGCCAATGACGAGGCGCAAACAAGACGCTACGTTAGGAGAAGGATCACTGTGACCGAGTCGTCTCCTATCGACGGTATGCAAGAATTTACATACTAATGTGTGTGCACTTAACTAACTAACTAAATTTTGCATTTGGTATGTTAGCTACTACTTTTTTTTTTTTTTTTTAAAAACCTTGATAGTTAGGTTTCGGGGCCAAAACATGGGACTAGGCAGCACACTTTTACTACTTTTATGACCCGTCCACCCCTGCTTCATGATTTCAGATTTAAGATGTACAGTATAAGAGCGGGGAGATCCGCAAACTGCACCGTCATTACGCCGACCCAAATACCAAAGCTATGAAACCAGAATCACGATTCATTCCTCACATATCGCTTCTTCACGGAATGGGTTTTGTATCACTGTGTGGTCCTGAAGGCCCTCAGCAGGAGATCGGCTGCCAGTCCGGGAGAGACGTCTCCTTGTGCCACCCTGCGCTCCATCTCGGGAAGCGCCGCCCGTACCTCTGGATGTTCCTGAAAATGGCGGAGGGCGTTTTCCTGGATCAGGCTCCACAGCCAGACCTTCTGCTGCTCACGCCTGCGGGTTTGGAGCTCACCGCTAGACAACACGGCGTCACGATACTGCAGCATGATGTCCCAGAGCTCGGGCACACCCTGTCCTGTCTGAGAAGAGACCCGGACCACCTGACCATGACGTCACAGAGAAAGAGAGCGAGAGAGAGAGAGTCATACTGACGCTATAACGTGGACTCTGAGAAAAAGATGATTTTATCAAGGGTTCTTTGGTTGTATTGTTCTACACATTATCTTCAATGGTTTTTCCAGCTGAAGAACCCTTTAGGGTGTCACATTTCTTTGAAAAAATTACATTTATTTGAATAAATTCAAATTTATTTGAATTTCAAATGGCAATTAATGCACGACTTCAACTCTGTCACATCAAATGTAGGAAGTACTGCTGTAATTTTAGCAATGTGCAGCCACGCGGTCGTCAAGGAAGCTTGTGTATATGACAAAGTTCGTGAACCTTGAAATGGGTTCACTGTATGCAAAAAAAAAAAAAAAAAGACGGAATGTTGACTAAACATTTTCGACAGTAGCTTGCAGAAAAACAGAACATTTTTCACGCTAATTTTTCCAGACTCCGCGTGGAAATGAAATATTGATTTGCAGATTCAGCTCGTTTCGCTTCGACACGTGAGCTGAGGATTTTAACAGATGATACATGCAAGGCCGCCGGCGTTTACGCTTATGTCGAAGGAAAGACCTTTTCTCCCGCTTGTCAAAATTCCGATACGAACGGGTCGGAGATACACATCCGGCATGTTAAAGCGACGTGGTAGAAATACTTCGACAGGATAAAGTTAACATCGTCTTTAAACACGCTGATGAAGCTGGACATGCAAGAAGGTTAAGCACACCCACACAGGCCTTCTCGATTTCAATGACTGATGAACTACAGGGCTGGAAAGTCTTCAGACCAGGGGAAAAAAAAATAAAAAAAATCAATATGGCTGAATGAAAGGGATGCTGCTCTGAGAGCCCTCTGTGGATATGGAGACAAAGATGTGAGCGATTCTCATGCGAGTGGGTGGCCTCTAATCAGTGAAATGCCATGCTGGAGCGCTGCCAATAGGCAGATGTACTGCTGTGGGGATAGAAGACAAAAGGGATGCGTGCATGTGTCCAAAAGGCAGAGTAGAGCATGCTGGGAATTAGACATTACAGCATGTTACATACATAAACCCCTAAGCTCAATCAGTGTGATGAAAATGTGAAGGAATAGGGGTGGACTGCGGATACCACAGCTGCGAGCTGCTAAAAAAGTCCCTCGTTTAGCAAAATGTTATGTGTGGTGTTAGCGCTGCTGGCATCCCAACCCCAGTGTAAATCAAAGACGATGGATCGGTCCTCTGGTATAAAGGCGAGTATTCACAGGCAGGAATGTCCTCGGAGCTCAGCACTCCATCACTGAGACGCTCTGTGAATAGCAGCCCTGGACTGTTTAACGTATTCTGGACGGGATACGGGTTTCCGGCTCAGGCTGACATCTGCGGACCACATGTGCCGAGCAGAAGCGTCTCAAGCAGGACCGATCCGAAACAGCCTCCACTGCTGGCCACAGGGCCAGAACAACAAGACAAACATCATTTCCTGATAGATTAGAACGAGTTTATAAAGAAGAAAGGTAAGGACGATAGGATCCCAAGACTGTTACAGAGCCAATGTTGATCTTAAAGAAAAAAAAAAATCCATCTTCCATCAATATTTATATTCTATTCATGGGCACAGGCTCAAGCCCAGTGGGCACAGAATCATCGAAACTGGGTACTTGAAGACAGACGATGTTTTTCCCAATCTTCAATTGTCCAGTTTGGCGGATCCTGTACCCACTGTACTCTCAGCTTCCTGTTCTTGGCTGACAGGAGTAGACCTTGATGTGGTCTCCTGCTGTTGTAGCCCATCCGCCTCAAGCTTCGACATATCGTGAGATGCTTTTCTGCTCATGACGGTTGTAACCAGTGGTTATCTGAGTTACCGCAGTCTTCCAGTCAGCTCATTCCATTCTGTGTAAACTCCAGAGATTGCGGTGTATGAAAATCCCAGCAGTTGCGCCAACAACTAAGCCACGGTCACTGATGAGAACTCTAACTGAAGCTCTTCACCTGTATGTGCATGAGTGTATATAAATAATTTAATCTTCATGTTATCATTTGCTGGTGGGTGTTAAACGTGAGCGTCTTAAAAACGAGGACCCACTCGAATGGGATATGTACCTTAGGTGTCCAGGTTTTAGATTTCTTTCGGAGCAGCTTCAACGCGCTCGTGTACTCGGCTTGAATCCTGCGTGCCGGAACGACCAAATCCCCGTCTGACTTCGTGACCACGACCAGGTCGGCTTTCTCGATGATACCTCTCTTTATTCCCTGTATTCCCAAATAAAATAAAAATAAAAAAAGAGAGGAATTATATTCATCTCACCATGTTTAAACTAGAAATAAATTAAGCGAAATCTTAACCTGTAGCTCGTCGCCTCCTGCTGGTGGAATCAGCAACACAAAGAGGTCCACCATATCAGCCACAGCAAACTCAGACTGTCCAACACCTCAACACACACACACATCAACATCCAGTCAAGTTAAAAAGCACATATATTAGGGGAAATTCTAGATAACAGTATGCATTTGTTCATATTTTAAGGCACGTTTTATTATTTTAATAAATAAATAAATATATCTTGTAATGAAATAAGTCCTTACCCACTGTTTCTACGAGCACGATGTCATAACCTGCTCCCTCACACAAGACTATGGCCTCATTGGTGGTCCTCGTGACCCCGCCGAGTGTGCCCGAAGACGGCGATGGCCGGATGAAAGCGTTCATGTCTCGTGAGAGCTCTGTCATCCGTGTCTTATCCCCCATCAGCGAGCCTGCGACAGCACAGAGGCTTTCACACTGACATCGCTTTCATTTATATATTTACTTATTTATTTTTAAACCGATAACATCGACGTGTAATAGTATTTAAACCACGGTTGAATTCCCGATTCTTTTCGGTCAGAAGGTGTTCCAGTCACAGGCTTTTTATATGTTATCATTTCTATAGTAATAAGTAGTTCACAGGGACTTGTTAGGCAACGGCTCCATTCTTGAGGTTGACCGATAATGGATTTTTGCCGATACAGATAACAGATAAGTTGGCCGGTGTCTACCTGCCGATAACCGATTAATCAACCGATAGTTATGATAATTTATACTTCAATGAAAACATAACACTCAAAGTAAAATAAACAATACTGACTGTACCATGAAAATGTACTGTACTTTTTAAAAATGAAATAAATATATAAATATTAATATACACTACCGGTCAAAAGTTTAGGCACACTCATTCTTCATTTTTAATTTTTTTTCTCTCCACATTTTAGATGAATAAAAAAAAAAACCTCATCAAAACTCTGGAGTAACACAAATGGAACTATGGGGATTTTGTTGATCAAATCTATGATGTATGTTAATGATTTTTTTATTATAATTGTCAGCAAATCGCTGTGGTATAAGATGAATAAACCAATCAGGACGTGGCGTTACAGGAAATTAATCAACTTCGGGGTAGTAATAGTGAAGTCCACTTCTCACCGGGTCACATCACTCCACCCTGTCGTTGATTATTATCCTACGACAGAATGCCTCCCCAAGAGTTTATTCCTTACATCATGCTTTTCTCATTAGCTCGAAGTAAAACCAGAACCTTTCATCCAATTCCAGGTCACATGACTACCACAAGTCGAGCTGAGATCAGACTGGTTGCTCATAATGAAAATAGAAGGCTACACAATCCAAGCCTATGTGGTTGTTTGGTCTGAATTGGATTGTATTAGACACTGTCCTGTGTGTTGTGGAGCTCACCTCCAGTAGTGCACGAAGAAGGGTCCACAGCCAATACCGAGACATTGTGGCCTTTTCCCGTCAGCATTTTCCCCAGCACCTCGATGAAGGAGGATTTCCCAGCACCGGGAGGACCAGACAAACCTGCAGTCACAAACACAGCTTGTTAAATTTCATTGAATGAGTATTTTGCAGGATTTCTCTACTTGCTTGACCGCCCACTCTGCTGCGCTGTACTTGTTGCCAAATGACTAAATGTAAATGACTGGTCGCTTAGATCAGTATGACGGAAGCTACCATAGCTGGAGATGCAGCGAGACAGTCACACTTCACCATTTTTGAACCCTAATTAAATTTGAATGGGATAGTTAGAGTGCAATCATGTTCAGAAATACAGTAAAAACTATATATATATATATTTTTGTATCAGGCATTACTCCTGCGCTGTACTTCATAAAGCCACTCCATTCAGATCAGACTCTACCTCATGCGTTTACGCAGAAAAGTTCATTCATTTTCCTTCCGCTGTTCCTGGTAGGAGTCGCGGTCCCAGTAGACAGAGAATGTCGGTCTCCTTGGCCGTAGATTCCAGCTCCTCCTGGGGGATCTCCAAACATTCCCAAACCAACTGCTAAAAGTTTGTAGACACCTGACCATAACACTTATATGTGCTTGTTGAACATCCTATACCAGATTTATTCCCTCTTTGCAGTTATAATAAGCTCCACTCTTCTGGGAAGGCTTTCCACTAGATTTTGGGGCATGGCTGTGGGGATTTGTGATCATTCAGCTACAAGAGCGTTCGTTAGTGAGATCAGACACTGATGTTGGATGAGGAGGTCTGGGGTGTAGTCGGTGTTCCAGTTCATCCCAAAGGTGTTCAGTGGGGT